>NC_143032.1:67220000-67415000 GCF_057628025.1 Oncorhynchus mykiss | reverse complement strand
CCTGTTATGGTCAACCCTGTTATGGTCAACCCTGTTATGGTCAACCCTGTTATGGTCAACCCTGTTATGGTCAACCCTGTTACTTTATTTGGCACTTAATAGGCACTTACTATAGTATTATTTTTTTTAGATGGGAAAACATGTGTTTTATTCAGTTGAAAATGCGCTCTTTATGACAGAATGTTAAAATTAGGTGACCAAGTTACACTACTCAAAAGGCACCTAATTGGTGGAACAACCCAGGTACCCACATGGAGATAAATACACAGACAAACAGTCGTTTAACGGGGACACACACACAAACCAAGTTGTTGCATCAGGAGACGAGAGGAACTTCAGAGGAGATTGTATTGAAAGTCAAGGCATGAGACAATGAGTACATGGAGAGAGATGGAAGAGCTGTGTAATTGCTGTAGATTAGGGGAGGGAATGGTGAGAGAGGGGTGAAGTGGACTAGGAGATATGGGGGAGGAGAAGGGAAAACATGGAGAGGAAATGCTAAAATTGGATTAACACAACAACAGGACGAGTGGAAGACCAGGGGAGATAGGAGGAGATATGAGGGCGATGAAAGCAGAAACAGGGCAGGGACTGAAGCAGTGGGAGATTGCAGTTCAATTCTACATAAAGACGATTAAATGAAGTTGATTTATTCCACAAATTACCTCGCTGAAAAAGAGTGCCACGGTTAAGAGTGTCCACTTCATGCTGCCTGGCCGCCTTGCTTTGGCAATGTAAACATATGTTTCTCATGCCAACAAAAGCCCTTTGAATTGAATTGAGAGAGGGACAATGAGAGAGAAAGCCAGAGAGAGAGAATGGCGCAAGGATGGATTAATGATAATCATAACTGTTTTGTGATGGGCCCCCAGCAGTTTACAGAACAATATGACTATTTATATTTAGCCCTATTCATCAAAAGTGTTGGAAAAACTTGTCACTAATCAACTGACTGGCTTTCTTGATGTCTATAGTATTCTCTATGGTATGCAATCCGGTTTCCTCTCAGGTTATGGATGTGTCACTGCAACCTCAAAGGTCCTTAATGATGTCACCATTGCCCTTGATTCTAAGCAATAGTGTGCTGTTATTTTTATTAACATTCTTGTGGGCTGGCTAAGGAGTATTGGTGTCTCTGAGGGGTCTTTGATCTGGTTTGCTAACTACCTCTCTCAAAGAGTGCAGTGTATAAAAGTAAGAAAATCTGCTGTCTCGGCCACTCCCTGTCACCAAGGGAGTACCCCAAGGCTCGATCCTAGGCCCAACGCTCTTCTCAATTTACATCAACAACATAGCTCAGGCAGTAACAAGTTCTCTCATCCATTGATATACAGATGATACTGTCTTACACTTAGCTTACGCCTCCCCGTTAAATGCTCTACAACAGGTATTCCCAAACTGGGGTACACGCAATGCCGTCTGGGGTACGACAATTAAAAAATAATAATAATTCAAATCGTTCATTTATATTTTCCAACGGGGCTATACATTCGGGTGAGGTTTTGTTCTCGCCTGAGTAGCCTCGTTTCACTACAAAAAATAAAATTAAACCATCTAGTGTTCAGCAAATAACAACACAATGTCAAATACAGGTAGCCTAGTCAAATAATTAACATCCAATCAGATTAACCGTTACTCTCTCGCGGGAATTCCACTAATGGTCCATATGTAGTCAAAAGCTTGCATGATGATGAGTTTCTTACACAACTGGCCTATCTGGGTGATGTTTTTTCTCGCCTGAATGATCTGAATCTAGGATAACAGGGACTCTCTGCAACTACATTCAATATGCGAGACATTAACAAGGACAACATACAGGTATTTCCATCATTGCATGATTTTTTTGTGTGCAAATGAACTCAAGCTTACAGACAATGTTAAATGTGATATAGCGAAGCACCTGAGTGAGTTGGATGTGTAATTACACAGGTACTTTCCCCCAAAACAGATGACACAAACAACTGGATTCGTTATCCCTTTCATGCCCTGCCTCCAGTCCACTTACAAATATCTAAACAAGAGAGCCTCATCGAAATTGCAACAAGCTGTTCTGTGAAAATTGAATTCAATCAGAAGCCACTGCCAGATTTCTGGATAGGGCTGCGCTCAGTGTCCTGCCTTGGCATATTGTACTGTTAAGACACTGATGTCCTGTGCAACCACGTACCTATGTGAAAGTGGATTCTCGGCCCTCACACGCATGAAAACTAAGTACAAGCACAGACTGTGTGGGAAATGATTTAAGACTGAGACTCTCTCCAATACAACCCAACCCATTGCAGAGTTATGTGCATCCTTTCAAGCACACCCTTCTCATTAACCTGTGGTGAGTTATTCACAATTTTCGATGAACAAATAAGGTTTTATACGTAAGATGGCTAAATAAAGAGCAAAACTATCGATTATTATTATATTATTATTTGTTCCCTGGTCCTATAAGAGCTCTTTGCCACTTCCTACGAGCCGGGTTGTGAAAAAAACTCACACTCATTCTTATGTTTAATAAATGAATCATATAGTGTGTGTGTGGCAGGCTTACAATGATGGCAAAAAACAACATTTGAGAGTGCGCTGACCCTGGTGCTAGAGGGGGTACGCAGCTGGAGGTTGAATGTTTGAAGGGGTACGGGACTATAACAAGTTTGGGAACCACTGCTCTACAACAAAGCTTTCTTAGTCTCCAACAAGCATTCTTAACCTTGTTTTGAACACCTCCAAAACAAAGGTCATGTGGTTTGGTAAGACGAATGCCCCGATTCCCAAAGGTGTTATTACTACCTTTGAGGGTTTAGAGCTTGAGGTAGTCACCTCATACAAGTACTTGGGAGTATGGCTAGATGGTACACTGTCCTTCTCTCACCACATATTAAAGCTGCAGGCTAAAGTTAAATCTAGACTTGGTTTCCTCTATCATAACTGCTTCTCTTTCACCCCAGCTGTCAAACTAACCCTGATAAAGATGGCCATCCTACCCATACTAGAATACAGAGACGTAATGTATAGATCGGCAAGTAAGGGTGCTCTCGAGCGGCTAGATGATCTTTACCTTTAGGCCATCTTATTTGCCACCAATGCTCCTTATAGGACACATCACTGCACTCTATACTCTTCAGTAAACTGGTAATCTCTGTATACCCAGCGCAAGACCCACTGGTTGATGCTTATTTATAAAACTCGCTTAGGCGTCACTCCCCCCTATCTAAGATACCTACTGCAGCCCTCATCCTCCACATAAAACAACCGTTCTGCCAGTAACATTCTGTTAAATGTCCCCAAAGCGCAAACATCCCTGGGTCGCTCGTCTTTTCAGTTCGCTGCAAACTGGACAGTTTTATCTCAATCTCTTCATTCAAAGACTCAATCATGGACACTCTTACTGACAGTTGTGGCTGCTTTGTGTGATGTATTGTTGCCTTCTTGCCCTTTGTGCTGTTGTCTGTGCCCACTAATGTTTGTACCATGTTTTGTGTTGCTATAATGTTCTGTTCCTACCATGTTGTTGTTATGTTGCTACCATGCTGTGTTGTCATGTCTTGCTGCCTTTCTATGTTGTTGTTTTAGGTCTCTTTTTATGTAGTGTTGTGTGTTTGTCCTATATTTATATTTGTATGTATTTTTAATCCCAGCCTCCGTCCCCACAGGAAGCCTTTTCCCTTTTGGTAGGCCGTCATTGTAAATAAGAAATTGTTCTTAACTGACTTGCTTAGTTAAATAAAAAATTATAAAAAAATGACTATACTCCACTTTAGATCATGCCATATTCTCCATCTTAATTCCATTCAACCAGGGACATAGTGGAGAATGGAGAGATCCTCTCTCGATTCAATTCCATTCAAAGGGCTTTATTGGCAAGGGAAACATATATGTCTACATTGACAAAGCAAGTGAAATAGATAATAAACAAAAGTGAAATAGATAAAAAATACTGTCTGTCCTCTCTGTCTGTTCTCCCCCAATCACACACCTCACCTCCATCCATCTATCCCTGCCTCCATCCCTCCCAACCACTCATTACCGTAATTGGTGGGCAGACAGAGAAAGACTTCGAAAACAAATCCAATTTTGATAAACTCCCATATGTATTGCGTGAAATACCACAGTGTGCCATCACAGCAGCAAGATCTGTGACCTGTTGCCACAATAAAAGGGTAACCAGTGAAGAACAAACACCATTGTAAATACAACCCATATTTATTTCCCATTTTGTACTTTAACTATTTGCACATCATTACAACACTGTATACTGTATATAGACATAATATGACATTTGAAATGTCTCCATTCCTCTGAAACTGTTGTGAGTGTAATGTTTACTGTTTACTTTTTATTATTTATTTAACTTTTGTTTATTATCTATTTCACTTTCTTTGGCAATGTAAACATATGTCTACCTGCCAATAATTAAATCCGTGCCACTCATTTGCAATGGTTTTCCTTTTAAGTTTAAGTCTCATTCTCTGCATCAACGCATCCTGCTGCCATTTCAAACAAACCCCCACCCCTCTCCCTCTCTCAATTCAATTCCATTCAGAGGGGCTTTATTGGCATGAGAAACATATGTTAACATTGCCAAAGCAGATAAAATAAACAATAAACAAAAGATAAAATAAACAATAAACAAAAATGAAATAAACAAAAATGAAATAAACAATCAGAAATGAACAGCCCTCCCTCCCTCCCTCCCTCCCTCCCTCCCTCCCTCCCTCCCTCCCTCCCTCCCTCCCTCCCTCCCTCCCTCCCTCCCTTTGTTATGGAAGCTTTGGCTCTCTCTCTCTCTCTCTCTCTCTCTCTCTCTCTCAGACTACAGATGCTGTGCTTTGTATAGAGCTGGTTTACAGGGCTGTCATTGGGGTTTGGCTAGGAGAGGGGTGAGGAAGCCCCCCTCCCCCACACACACCTAACTCCATTTTAACTGCTCCTGACTGGGCCACAAGACAGGCTGGGATGAGTAGCATCTAGCGGGGCTGTGTCTATGTCCGTTAAGTGCTCGAAAATAACCAGCTAATGGATACTCCAGTCAGGCGTGCTAAAATCAGGGAGCAACGAGGGAGGTGTACTGGAGTGTATGTGAGAGATAAATGAGAAAAGAGTGGAAAAGAAAGAGAAGGAAAGAGAGGAGAGCGAGAGAGTGAGAGAAGAAGTAGAGAGAGGGAAGAAGCAGTTAAAAATGTCTGTTTTTTCCTCTTCAGATCCCAAATTACTTAGCCACACATAATTATAGAAGTAGGGCTTGGGCCTGGGTGGGGTGTGGGGGGAGAGGGAATAAATATTATCTCTGCTCCCATCTCCCTACTTCCCCCTCCCTAACCCTCCCCCATCACCACCCACCCCAAACTGCCTGGGAGCACTAAATCCCTCAGACTGCTAGGCTAAGCATTATACACACTCTGGTAGCTCTCTCAATTCAATTCAATTTAAAGGCTTTTCTGGCAGGGGACACATGTTTACATTGCCAAAGCAAGTGAAATAGATAATAAACAAAAGTGAAATAAACAATAAAAAATGTAGAGTAAATATTACACTCACAACAGTTCCAAAATAATAAAGACATTTCAAACGTCATATTATATCTATATACAGTGTTGTAATGATGTGCAAATAGTTAAAGTACAAAAGGGAAAATGAATAAACACAAATGTAGGTTGTATTTACAATGGTGTTTGTTCTTCACTCTCTCTCCCCCTCTCTGCTTTGTTCTGCCTCACTCTTTATTGGCCTACTCTTGCTCGCACCACCACCAAACAACACACACACACACACACACACACACACACACACACACACACACACACACACACACACACACACACACACACAGTTGATGTTTATGTGATCTGTGTGTGCAGAGACAGCTCCACCGTGACATAAAACACTTTGTAGACGTTATGCTCTGTGTGATTGTCTTTTCTGTCTCTTTATCACTGCGTTGCTCCTCTTACTCCTGTGAAGATATTTCCTCTCCTTTTATGGCTATCTGCTCCTCTCTTTTTCTAACTCTCTCTCTCTTTCTAATCTATTCTCTCTTTCTCTACTCTCTCTCTCTCTTTCTAATCTATTCTCTCTTTCTCTAACTCTCTCTAATCTATTCTCTCTTTCTCTAACTCTCTCTCTCTAACTCTCTCTCCCTCTCTCTCTCTATTTCTCTAACTCTCTCTCTTTCTCTAACTCTCTCTATTTCTCTCTTTCTAATCTATTCTCTCTAAGCTCTCTCTCTCTTTATGCTCTCTATCTCTCCTTATGCTCTCTATATGCTCTCTCTCTCTCTCTCGCTGATATTGACTGCTTGTCGATTGGTTTCCATTGTGTTTCCATCCACACCTCTCACACTAACAATGACGGCTGAGAGTCAGGGACAGGAAAAGGAGTGTGGGGGAGAGGGGGATAAAGAGAGAGAGAGAGAGAGAGAGAGAGTGTGACAGAAAGAAAAGAGGCTGCTTTTATATAATAGCAGTCTTGATAAGTACAGCTGAAGTGTGATGTCTTTGTGAGAATAGTACAGGCAGTTTGGTTCTTATCAGGGCTGAAAGCAAAGAAAGGATGGAGGAGTGGGATAAAAAGGAGAAGAAAGAGAAGGAAGTGAAGGAACAGAAAGGACAGAATAAAGGTGTGAGGTGGTTATGTGGTATATGAGTGAGAAAGAGGCAGAAGTAAATCAACTTCCCCTTCTGAAATGATATTTTCTCCGCTTCTAACAATTGCTATTGTTTTTCATTGACAGCTGGACTTAAAACAGACAGATGAAAACAGCAAAAATATTTTAAGTGCGAGAACTAGTGTGCTCAGGCTGGAAATAGAAGGCATTTGAGAGAAAACATCGTCAACGGCGTCTACGGCATCATAGCATGTCAAATTGGAAAGCAAGTCTATTTTTCTTGCGTCTACACAGAGCAATCTGGTAAAAGCAAATAAATTGCGTGGGTCGTTTGTAGAAATGGAATTAGAGGAACCGTTATGTCTTCCCTATGCTAAGTAGACTAAAGATGTAGTTTAAAATGTATTGGGCTATAAGCTAAAGTTTATCAGTCAAATAGGCTACATATTTGAAAACACTTTCAATCAAAGGCATATAGCATAGTCAGGCTACAACTGGAAAACTAGAGGACTCGGATTTCAATAGAGAATACTGTTTATGTATAAGAACGAGACGGTTGTTTATAAGCAACTCTGGTTTATTAGCTATAACATCCTTGTGAGCTAGCAAAGCAACAACAGTTTAGCACTGGCTCTCATAAGGAACTCACAACAGTAACGCTGGGGGGCTACATAGCGAACAAACACCACTGTTTATTATGGATTTTCATGACAACGTTGGCATATACAGTGTATGTGAATTGGCTACTCTGGGGTCTCTCCATGTGATTTTGGCTTTAGAGTAGTGAGCACATCCATTTTTCATACTGATCCCCCATGGGACTAGAGGTCGACCGATTATGATTTTTCAACGCCGATACCGATACCTATTATTGGAGGACCAAATAAAGCCGATACCGATTAATCTGACTATTTTTTTACATTTATTTGTAATAATGACAATTACAACAATACTGAATTAACACTTATGCGAATTTTCGCAGCTTTTTGTTAAAAATCGCGCAACATTTCAAAGTCCTGCTACTCATGCCAGGAATATAGTATATGCATATGATAAGTATGTGTGGATAGAAAACACTCTGAAGTTTCTAAAACTGGTTAAATCGGGTCTGTGGCTATAACAGAACGTGTTTAGGAGTAAAAATCCCTGGTAAAACTGTTTACCAAAAACAAAACAAAAATATTCGTCCGCCATTCAATGAATTGTTTAAGACGAGAGAAAATATATGCGAACCCCCTGTAAACGCCTACAGCTTCCACACAGTGTCATTGCTATCAATATCAGAATAATTTATCCTTGGTTACAACACGAATAGACCCCTCCTTTCTTGAGGCGCATCACAGTATGTTGTGAAACTGAAAAAATGGACGATGATTTCCAGACTTGCTGCTATCGAATACAGATCGCCCCGTGATCAATTTGATACATCATTAACGTTTATTAATACCTAAAGTTGGTTTAGAAAAGTCGTTTGAAGTGATTTGTAAAAGTTTATAGGCGACTTTTGTAATTTTAAAAAGTGACGTTGCGTCTTGTAAATGGACTTTTCTCAGCATCAGACTGGTCTTCAGCAAATGACATTTTGGGTATACAATGACGGATTTAATCGGGAAAAAGACCCAATTGTGATGTTTATGGGATATATAGGAGTGCCAACAAAGAAGCTCGTCCAAGGTAATGAATGTTTTATATTTTATTTCTGCGTTTTGGGTAGCGCCGGCTACCGCAAAATCTGTTGTTTACGTGTCGTGCTGGTATTTTGGGGGGTGCATGCTATCAGATAATAGCTTCTCATGCTTTCGCCGAAAAGCATTTTACAAATCTGACTGGGTGGCTAGATTCACAACGAGTGTAGCTTTAATTCAGTACCTTGCATGTGTATTTTTATGAAAGTTTGAGCTTTATCGAGTACTTTACTCAAGTACTATAGGTGGTGCTCTGAAATTTCCGCTGAGCTATCCCTGTGCAGGGACCACCTCCATAATTAAGGGAACATTTTGACATTTGCCATATGGTTAGTGAGAAAGTCCACATTGCAAATGTACAGTCCCTTACTAGACGTCCGACAACGTTTCTAAAATTCGCGGACGGCGTCGGGCCATGTAGCAGGGCCGGACCTTCCAGGAAGTCATCAAAAGAACTCTCTCTGACATTCGGTTTCCGTTTTATAAAATGTTCAATTTTGGTCATTTTTCCGCTCTCCCGGTAAATCCCACAAGAGGGCGAATGGAATCATATTGCAAATGAACAAAACATCACCAATCACGACGTGACCTAATCTCCTAAGCGGAAAAGATTTTGAAGACGAAACATGGTGAGCATAGGTTTGGCATAATGGGCAGTTGGCCCAGAACAAGATGGCGTCTAAGCCTCAAAGGTTTTTGAGTTATGGCCATTTTTCTGGGATTAAATGAAAATAGATAAATAATTTTTCCACTTCACGTCAAAGTAAATTAACCTACGGTGTCAATAAAAAAAGAACCATCCATTTATCTAGCGTAATTTGAGAGAAATCGTACAATGTCAAATTGGTGATGTTCAAAAACAAAGTTACAGATCCAGTTGCAGCGTGTTCAGACTAATCTTTTTGAATTGTGTTTCCGAGCTATGCGAGATTTCTGTGATTTTCTAAAATAACACACACTCATTCAACCCTCTGTAAATAAGTCAGTTCTTAACATTCAGACTTAAAACTCAATATTCTATAAGTGCCTACCCCAAGGAGGATATGTGTTCACTTTCAGCTTCCTGTGTAAACCGGAAGTGCCTTAAAATGGTGTCATAGGTGCTGTTTCGAATGGTTAAAAAGGTCTGATCTTTTCAAAACTTCATATGTGTTATTAGGCAACCCTCATGAACTGTAAATCAGTAATTTCTCCCAACAGATGTCAAAGAAAAGCTCTCTCTCACACACACACACACACACACACACACACACACACACACACACACACACACACACACACACACACACACACACAGCAAGGATGGAGTGACAAAGTGCGGTGCTTAAAGACACACAGAGCCTGCAATGGCATTGACATAATCTCTAGGCTGTGCCGAGTTCAACGAGATGCCCTGCTTGACCTTAGCTCACTCGGTCTAAGCACAGTGACCATGAGAAAAAGTAGGCCCAAAATGAAGCCCAGCCCTAAATGTAATTTGCTTTTGGGTGACAGTGAGAGAACCGTTAGGGTGAGAAGAACAATTCGACCTCAGGTACGTTCCTGAGGTCCTCCCGATCTGTGCAAACCTTGACCATATAGCATTAACCCTTAACAGTTAAAAGAAGATGTTTACATCAAACAGTTTTTACTGACTTCTCTCCCCATAGGAATACATTGCCTGCACCCCTAAATTCAACCTGAAGCCTATGTGGATTATGAATGCCGTATGAACCTGTCTTCAATGACAATCCATCAGGCTACTATGAGGTCTATCTGTGTTGATTCTAAGCCTTCTGAAGCAACCGGAAGTGATTCAATTCACCCTAAAATTCATTTTGGCAGTATAAATGCCTTTTGGACATGGTTCACTGACTTTTGGGTTTGTAAACCGATTTCCATTGATCGTACATGGCAAATGGACATAACATCCTGATTTGGCACTTTCAAATCTTTCATATTGCATTTGGACATTTCTTATGGCATTTGGCCCAAAAAAAAAGACTTTTGACTTCCTATGAAATCATATTGCAAATGGACAAAACATATGCCCTATGGACAAGTAAAAAAAAAATGATGATAATCAAATATGACAAAAGTATGTTCATACAGTTCTTATACATGTGTAATTGACAAAAAATCTAAAGAATTTCGTAAAACGGTCCAGAAAGCACTTTTTTTAAGGTGGTGATAAGTTTTTGAAAAAATGTTTTTGAAAAAATGTTACATTTTTCAAAATTTTACTCTTGGGTCTTGACTTGTGTTACATTTGCAACATGAAAAATCACAGTGGAGCGCACTCGCCATCTGTTGGATTTTTGGAGTGTTACACTTGGAATTTGCCATATGGCATTTGCAATCAACTTTGAATGAAACGACGCCGAATTGAGTGGTATTGGACACCGTGTATATGTTTCGTATCGTGCCAATGACTTCCCATTCATTTTTGTCCATTTCAGGGGGGTGTTCCCTTACTTAATATAATAAATCAATTTAGCCTCAAATAAATAATAAAACATGTTCAATTTGGTTTAGATAATGCAAATAATGTTGGAGAAGAAAGTAAAAGTGCAATATGTGCCATGTAAAAAAGCTAATGTTTAAGTTCCTTGCTCAGAACATGAGAACATATGAAAGCTGGTGGTTCCTTTTAACATGAGTCTTCAATATTCCCAGGTACGAAGTTTTAGGTTGTAGTTATTATAGTATTTATAGGCCTATTTCTCTCTATACCATTTGAATTTCATATACTTTTGACTATTGGATGTTCTTATAGGCACTTTAGTATTGCCAGTGTAACAGTATAGCTTCCGTCCCTCTCCTCGCCCGTACCTGGGCTCGAACCAGGAACACATCGACAACAGCCACCCTCGAAGCATCGTTACCCATTGCTCCACAAAAGCCGCGGCCCTTGCAGAGCAAGGGGAACAACTACTCCAAGTTTCAAAGCGAGTGACGTCACCGATCGAAGCGCTATTAGCGCGCACCCCGCTAACTAGCTAGCCATTTCATATCGGTTACACCAGCCTAATCTCGGGAGTTGATAGGCTTGAAGTCATAAACAGCTCAATGCTTGAAGCATTGCGAAGAGCTGCTGGCAAAACGCACGAAAGTGCTGTTTGAATGAATGCTTACGAGCCTGCTGCTGCCTACCATCGCTCACTCAGACTGCTCTATCAAATATCAAATCATAGACTTAATTATAACATAATAACACACAGAAATACGAACCTTTGGTCATTAATATGGTAGAATCCGGAAACTATCATTTCGAAAACAAAACATTTATACTTTCATTGAAATACGGAACTGTTCCGTATTTTATCTAACGGGTGGCATCCCTAAGTCTAAATATTGCTGTTACAACCTTCAATGTTATGCCATAATTATGTACAATTCTGGCAAATTAATTACGGTCTTTGTTAGGAATAAATGAACTTCACACAGTTCACAACGGGCCAGGTGACCCAAACTGCTGCATATACCCTGACTGCTTGCACGGAACACAAGAGTGGTGACACAATTTCCCAAATTATAAGAAATTCATGTTCGCAGGCAATATTAACTAAATATGCAGGTTTAAAAATATATACTTGTGTATTGATTTTAAAGAAAGTCATTGATATTTATGGTTAGGTTTGGTGCAAGCCAGTGCTAAATCATCACCCGTTTGGCGAAGTAGGCTGTGATTCGATGAGAAATTAACAGGCACCGCATCGATTATATGAAACGCATGACACGCTAGATAAACTAGTAATATCATCAACCATGTGTAGTTAACTAGTGATTATGTGAAGATTGATTGTTTTTGCTAAGTTTAATGCTAGCTAGCAACTTACCTTGTATTCTTGCTGCCCTCGCGTAACAGGTTGTCAGCCTGCCACGCAGGCTCCTCGTGGAGTGCAATGTAAGGCAGATGGTTAGAGCGTTGGACTAGTAACCGGAAGGTTGCAAAAACAAAATCTGTCGTTCTGCCACTGAACAAGGCAGTTAACCCACTGTTCCTAGGCCGTCATTGAAAATAAGAATGTGTTCTTAACTAACTTGCCTAGTTAAATAAAGGGGTAAAAAAATATATATATATATTTTTTTTAAATCGGCCAAATACTGATTTCCAATTGTTATGAAAACTTAAAATCGTCCCTAATTAAATCGGCCATTTCGATTAATCTGTCGACCTCTACTATGGACCCTACTATGGACCCTGGCAGTGCACTATAGTGTGAATAGGGTTTCACTTCAGGTAGACACTCACCATGATATCTGACGGTCTTGCGTGGTATTGGGTTCCAGTTGAGACTCAACGACTTCTCCCAACCAATCAGAAGAAGCAACATCAGGACCTTAGCCTCACCCATGGCTCCGATAGCGTCTCAGCGAGGCCGTTGATTCGCTGGTTGATGTTGAGTGACAGTGGAGATAGACAGTGTGGGAACAGCCTCTGGCAGCCTGCCAAAGACAGATCAAAAATAAAGTCAGTTAAAGCGTCATGAACAACAGCCACTATGTCTCCCCAGCCGAGCAGCAGGACGACATTCACAAACAGTTTTAAATACCTCTATGGACCGTAAACAAAATCACACTGAAAAACTATCACCCTCAGGCACTTAAGGAAATCATGAATGTCAAAGATATATTGGAATTAGTGGATATATGGAGACTTAAATACCCTGACCTAGTGAGATATACATGTCGGAGGCTTAATCAAGCTAGTCGTCTTCATTACTTTCTTATGTTATTTTCTCTGGCACCAAAAGTTAAAGTGTTGATAGGGTACAGAATGCGGTCGGACCATCACATAATTGGCTTATATATTACTCTTACAGAATTTCCATGTGGGAGAGGATATTGGAAATGTCATCAAAGCCTACAGGATGATAACTTCTTTTTTAACTAGACGAAATAATTTATAACAGATTTTTTTCCGACATAACAAAGGTACAGAAAATCCCCTTATTGTATGGGACACTTTTAAATATGCCATTAGAGGCCATGCAATTCAGTACTCATCTATAAAACAAAAGCAATTCAGATCAAAAGAGTCCATATTAACAAAGGAAATTGAAGGATTAACAGTACAGTTAGATATCAATAAAACTGTACCATAGAGACACAGAATAAGTCAGAGGAAAAACAAAAATAAATGGAGGAACTTATTCAAGAAAGATCCAGTGTAATATATTATAAAAATAAAGTGTACTGGATGGAATATGGGGAAAAATGCACCAAATTATTTTTCAATCTTCAACATAGAAATGCTTTGTAACAAGTTTTATTGAAACTTGTTATAAATGATGGATTCATTCACGATTCACCAAACAATACTTTGAAAGAGGAAGTAAAGTACTTTAAGAATATGTTTTTGTTTCATCTCCACTAACCGAAGCTAATTGTATGTATTTTCCCCCTATTAATAATGTAAAATTAACATCTGTACAGAAAGACACATGTGAAGGCCAAATTACAGAGGAGGAACTTCTTGATGCAATTAAAGCCTTAATGTCAGTTAAAACTCCAGGGCTGGATGGCATACCATGGACGGTACATTGTAGATAATATAAGACAAGTACTGGAAACAATAGAACACTATGAAATATCGGGGAAACCAGGCCTAGTTTTCATAGCTGACATTGAAAAGGCTTTTGATAAAGTACAACAGGAGTTTATACATCAATTCCTGGAATATACATCTTATAGATTTAAACTGTCAAGAGGAGTAAAACAAGGTTGTCCACTATCGGCATATCTATTTATTATGGCCATCGAAATGTTAGCTGTTAAAATTAGATCCAACAATAATATCAAGGGATTAAAAATCCGTGGCTTAAAAACAAAGGTGTCATTCTACGCTGATGATTCATGTTTTCTTTTAAAACCACAATTAGAATCCCTCCACAGCCTCATAGAGAATCTAGATACTTTTGCTAACCTCTCTGAATTAAAGCCAAATTATGATTTAGTGTACTATACTACGTATGTGGATGTGGACATACTCGGTATACATATCCCGAAATAAAAAAATTATCTCACTCCAATAAATTTTAATAGAAAGTTAGCAAAAATAGATACGATCTTGCTACCATGGAAAGGAAAACACCTGTCTATTTGTGGAAAAATCACCCTGATTAACTCATCAGTCATATCGCAGTTTACCTATTGGCTTATGGTTTTGCCTACACCTAGTGACTTGCTTTCTAAATTATATGAACAAAAAATGTTCCATTTTATTTGGAATGGCAAGTCAGACAAAATTAAAAGGGCCTATTTATATAATGAATATGAATTCGGAGGGCAGAAAATATGAAATATTAACGCATTAGACCTCTCACTAAAGGCATCAGTCATACAAAAGTTATACCTAAATCCAAAATGGTTCTCTAGTAAATTAGTAAGAATGTCTCACCCTATGTTCAAGAATGGCCTTTTCCCATTTATTCAGATAACAACTGCTCACTTTCGTTATTTGAGAATGAAATAATCTCCAAAATATAGTTATTTTTTAAACAAGCCTTAGAAAGTTGGTTGTAATTTCAGTTTAATCCACCTGAAAAACAGAACAAATAAAACAACAAATATTGTGGTTAACCTCAAATATACTAATTGATAAAAATATTTTTCAATATTTAAAAAAAAGTATAATCTTTGTTAATGATATCCTAAATAGGACTGGTGAAGTTATGTCACACATGCAGCTAACACAGACTTATGGAAATGTCTGCTCTATCCAAAATTACAACCAACTAATTGCAGCATAACCACAAAAATAGAAGAGGCAAGTGGAAGAGGGGAAAGTAAGGAACTTGTCTGTCAGACCTGCTTTATTAAAGACCAAAAATGGTTATAGAAAATTGTGACAAATAAAAATATTTACCAGTTTCATTTAAGGACCAAAAAATTGACAGCTCTGCCATATCAATTGCAAAATCGTTGGGAAGATTTTTTCAATGTACCGATTCCATGACACATGGTTTATGAATTGACACACAAGACGATGTTGGATTGTAATTTAGAATTTTTCAATTTAAATTATTATACAAAATTCTTGCAACCAATAGAATGTTATATATATATATATATATATATATATATATATATATATATATATATATATATATATATGGGGTAGAGGTCGACCGATTAATGGGGAATGGCCGATTAATTAGGGACGATTTCAAGTTTTCATAACAATTGAAAATCTGTATTTTTGGACACCGATTTTTTTTTACACCTTTTGCGTGTAGGGGGCAGTATTTTCGTTTTTGGCTAAAAAACGTACCCATTTCAAACTGCCTATTTCTCAGCCCCAGAAACTAGAATATGCATATAATTGTCAGATTAGGATAGAAAACACTCTAAAGTTTCCAAAACTGTACAAATATTGTCTGTGAGTATAACAGAACTGATATTGCAGGTGAAAACCTGAGGAAAATCCAATCAGGAAGTGCCTCTTATTTTGAAACCTCTCTGTTCCTATGCATGCCTATCCTCCATTTAAAGGGATATCAACCAGATTCCCTTTTCTATGGCTTCCCTCAGGTGTCAACAGTCTTTATACATGGTTTCAGGCTTTTATTTAGAAAAATGAACGTGAAAGATCACATTGCGTAAGTGGATAGGTGGGGGCTCTCAGAGTGAGTTTTGCGCTACAGAGTAAAGCGGTCATTGTTTCTCCCGGTGTTACTGAAAAACCTACACACCCGGTTGATATATTATCAAATATATATTTTAAAAACAACCTGAGGATTGATTATAAAAATGTTTTACATGTTTCTGTGGACATTATGGATGTTATTTGGAATATACGTCTGCGTTGTCGTGACCACTCTTTCCTGTTGATTTCTGAACATAACGCGACAAACAAACGGAGGTATTTTGGGTATAAAAATAATCTTTATGGAACAAAAGGAACATTTGTTGTGTAACTGGGAGTCTCGTGAGTGAAAACATCCGAAGATCATCAAAGGAAAACGATTAATTTGATTGCTTTTCTGATTTTCGTGACCTAGCTACTTAATGCTTAGTGTACATAATGTTATGTTATGTTTTCGATAAATTTACACAAACGCTTGGATTGCTTTCACTGTAAAGCATAATTTCAAAATCTGAGACAACAGGTGGATTAACAAAAGGCTAAACTGTGTTTTGCAATATAGCACTTGTGATTTCATGAATATGAATATTTTTTTGTAATATTATTTGACTATGCTATTCAGCGGTTGCTGACGAAAATAATCCCGCTAACGAGATGGGTAGCATCAAGAAGTTAACTAGGCAAGTCAGTTAAGAACATATTCTTATTTTCAATGATGGCCTAGGAACGGTGGGTTAACTGCCTTGTTCAGGGGCAGAATGACAGATTTGTACCTTGTCAGCTCGGGGATTCAATCTTGCAACCTTACAGTTAACTAGTCCAACGCTCTAACCACCTACCTCTCATTGCACTCCACGAGGAGCCTGCCTGTTACGCGAATGCAGTAAGAAGCCAAGGTAAGTTGCTAGCTAGCATTAAACTTATCTTATAAAAAACAATCAATCAATCATTCATAATCACTAGTTAACTACACATGGTTGATGATATTACTAGTTTATCTAGCGTGTCCTGCGTTGCATATAATCGATGCGGTGCGCATTCGCGGAAAAAGGACTGTCGTTGCTCCAACGTGTACCATAAACTTTCTTAAAATCAATACACAAGTATATACTTTTAAACCTGCATATTTAGTTAATATTGCCTGCTAACATTAATTTATTTTAACTAGGTAAATTGTTTCACTTTTCTTGCAACAGAGTCAGGGTATATGCAACAGTTTGGGCCGCCTGGCTCGTTGCAAACTGTGTGAAGACTATTTCTTCCTAACAAAGACAGCCAACTTTGCCAAACGGGGGATTTTTAAAAAAAAAATATTTTTTTACCTTTATTTAACTAGGCAAGTCAGTTAAGAACAAATTCTTATTTTCAATGACGGCCTAGGAACAGTGGGTTAACTGCCTTGTTCAGGGGCAGAACGACAGATTTGTACCTTGTCAGCTCGGGGATTCAATCTTGCAACCTTACAGTTAACTAGTCCAACGCTCTAACCACCTACCTCTCGTTGCACTCCACGAGGAGCCTGCCTGTTACGCGAATGCAGTAAGAAGCCAAGGTAAGTTGCTAGCTAGCATTAAACTTATCTTATAAAAAACAATCAATCATTCATAATCACTAGTTAACTACACATGGTTGATGATATTACTAGTTTATCTAGCTTGTCCTGCGTTGCATATAATCGATGCGGTGCGCATTCGCGGAAAAAGGACTGTCGTTGCTCCAACGTGTACCATAAAGTTTCTTAAAATCAATACACAAGTCACAGCCAACTTTTCCAAACGGGGATTTTTTTTAAATATATATTTTTTACCTTTATTTAACTAGGCAAGTCAGTTAAGAACAAATTCTTATTTTCAATGACGGCCTAGGAACAGTGGGTTAACTGCCTGTTCAGGGGCAGAACGACAGATTTGTACCTTGTCAGCTCGGGGACTTGAACTTGCAACCTTACAGTTAACTAGTCCAACACTCTAACGCTCTAACCACTAGGCTACCCTGCCGCCCCAACAAAAGCGCATTTGCGAAAAAAGCACACTCGTTGCACGACTGTACCTAACCATAAACATCAATGCCTTTCTTAAAATTAATACACAGAAGTATATATTTTTAAACCTGCATATTTAGCTAAAAGAAATCCAGGTTAGCAGGCAATATTAACCAGGTGAAATTGTGTCACTTATCTTGCATTCATTGCACGCAGATTCAGGGTATATGCAACAGTTTGGGCCGCCTGGCTTGTTGCGAACTAATTTGCCAGAATTTTACATAATTCTGACATAACATTGAAGGTTGTACAATGTAACAGCAATATTTAGACTTAGGGATGCCACCCGTTAGATAAAATACGTAACGGTTCCGTATTTCACTGAAAGAATAAACGTTTTGTTTTCTAAATGATAGTTTCCGGATTCGACCATATTACTGACCAAAGGCTCGCATTTCTGTGTGTTATTATGTTATAATTAAGTCTATGATTTGATATTTGATAGAGCAGTCTGAGTGAGCGATGGTAGGCAGCAGCAGGCTCGTAAGCATTCATTCAAACAGCACTTTTGTGCGTTTTGCCAGCAGCTCTTTGCAATGCTTCAAGCATTGAGCTGTTTATGACTTCAAGCCTATCAACTCCCGAGATTAGGCTGGTGTAACCGATGTGAAATGGCTAGCTAGTTAGCTGGGTGCGCGCTAATAGCGCTTCGATCGGTGACGTCACTCGCTTTGAAACTTGGAGTAGTTGTTCCCCTTGCTCTGCAAGGGCCGCGGCTTTTGTGGAGCGATGAGTAACGATGCTTCGAGGGTTGCTGTTGTCGATGTGTTCCTGGTTCGAGCCCAGGTAGGGGCGAGGAGAGGGACGGAAGCTATACTGTTTCACTGGCAATACTAAAGTGCCTATAAGAACATTCAATAGTCAAAGGTATAAGAAATACAAATGGTATAGAGAGAAATAGTCCTATAAATACTATATTAACTACAACCTAAAACTTCTTGCCTGGGAATATTGAAGTCTCATGTTAAAAGGAACCACCAGCTTTCATATGTTCTCATGTTCTGAGCAAGGAACTTAAACATTAGCTTTTTTACATGGCACATACTGCACTTTTACTTTCTTCTCCAACACTTTGTTTTTGCATTATTTAAACCAAATTGAACATGTTTCATTATTTATTTGAGGCTAAATGTATTTTTATTGATGTATTGATTTTATTGATGTTAAGTCAAAATAAGTGTTCACTCAGTATTGTTGTAATTGTCATTATTACAAATAAATAAAAATCGCTGATTAATCGGTATCGGCTTTTTTTGGTCCTCCAATAATCGGTATCGGCATTGAAAAATCATAATCGGTCGACCTCTAATATGGGGGACACAATCTTCACAGCCCTGTAGATTTTGCTGTGAGGTGGCAGAGTCATTGGATCATTTATTTTGGTCCTGTCCATATGTAGCTCATTTTTGGTCACAGGTCCAGGAATGGCTGACGAATTGCAACATTTACATAGAACTAACGCTGCAAATAGCAATACTGGGTGACTTGAAAAGTCATAGTTAATCGATTATTAATATAATAATAATTTTAGCAAAAATGTTTCTTTAATTTAAAATCTGTAGAAACTAGGATAATAGAATGGTTTTAAAAATCCAAAATGGATGGTGTTAAGAGATAGATGGGAGGGGTTGAATGGAGCTGAAGGGTGGGACTAATAACAATAAGATAACAAATGTTGTCAAGATCGTTGGAAGCATACTCGGACCAACATGGGACCCGGACCCGCATGATCTGGATTTCATATCTTTTATTAGAAATAAGTGAACCACACAACAAACAATAAAGACTAAACGAAACGTGACGACAATGGAGTGCTAACATGCAACTAACTACACATAAACAATATCCCACCAAACACAGGTGGAAAGAAGATCCCTAAATATGACCCCCAATTAGAGACAACGATTACCAGCTGCCTCTAATTGGGAATCATACAAAATCATCAACAAAGAAAAACAAAACTAGAACCCCACATAGAAATAATAAACTAGACTACCCCAGTCACACCCTGACCTACTCTACCATAGAAAATAAGGGATCTCTATGGTCAGGACGTGACAGTACCCCCCCCCCCCCCCTAAAGTTGCGGACTCCGGCCGCAAAACGGGAGGGTTAGGGGGGGTGTCTAGTGTCGGAGTCTGTAAAATGTATATAGGCTCAGAACCTTTGTGAAATAGCACAGTTACAAATATAAATCAAACTGGATGGACATCAGAAAGAGAGGAAGGACTAAAAACAAATAAAATAGAACTATTGTAAAATAGATTGTCTGTAAAATGTGAATAGTATGTATAAACTGAAGGAAGAAGCCTAAGTGTTATTGTTTAATAGTTTACTCCAATTGGGGGAGGGGTGGTAGGGTTTGTGGGGAATAACAAAGGAAAATAAATCAATCAATAAGAAAAATAAACATCTTATCAGAGTTCTGTCAAGCCAATTCAAAGACAGTTATTACATTGAAACACCACGTAGCAATGTTAATGTGTGTTGGCAGCCCGTCAACCAGACACAGAAAATGAATGTCAAAGCAAGGACAATTCAACACACAATGTAGTTGATGATAATTCTCCTAAATGGTTATGTCAAACAACAAACTTGTTTTGTCTTTGACAGGCGATGCTAACAGCAGCCTGTTTTAATAATGGAGGTTAACAATACAGACATTACCACAGACGCAGTTTGAAAACACTCAAAATGCAACAGGAGGACACTATAAAACGTATCCCACTTTCCCTCCTTCTGTGGAATCGCCATTCCACACCTGCTGGTGTCCATCAGAGAGCCAAATCAACACTTTGATGCTGTTTGCTGATTTGAGAAGGTTGACTTCTAAATGTGCATAAAATGTCAAATTGTGTTTACTCTTGGAGATGGATGAAAAATGTCTGTCTGCGCCGATGCATTTCATTGCTTGATGTAAGTCAGCCCCAAATGTTACGTGAATTTTAAATGTCTGCTTTAATGGGCAGACTTTGTGTCCAGTTTGCCATTCAGGAGACTGGGGTGTGAATTTAGATGCAAAGCCTGTACAGCACATTCTGCACCCAATCTGACTTCTATTGATTTAGTTTTTGGGAAAGAAAGAGCAGCCGCACAGAGAAAGTCCAAGATGATCTAAATGTGCTTTAAATGACTGGACTTAGTGGAGGGCCGGGATAAAACTATTTGATGACTTACAGCTCACAGTTCTGACTTCAGGTTTTATTGGATCGATGGAGAAGCCTTTGGCTTAGGGTTGAGTAGAGGAAGAGAGGGGGAGGATGGAATGGAGAGAGAGAGAGAGAGAGAGAGAGCGAGAGAGATAGAGAGAGAGAGGAGGGAAATAGAGAAAGAGAGCCTGTGTGTTTAGAAACATGGAGGGTGTCTGGAACCAGCAACGAAAGGCTTCACATTATCTCCCAAGCTGCTGAGTGTCCTCAAATCTCAAATGGCATTCTCTCCTCTTTTTTTCACTCTTTCTGCTGAGAGATAAGACATTGACTGAGTGAGCATCCTGGAGGTCGGATTAAGAGGACTAGCCCTGTGTAAACATACTGTAGCTGGGGGAGGTGAGGGTAGAGAGATGGGCGAGGGTGGACTCAGGGTGTCTCTCCTCAAAAGCCTATAGCAGATTCCAACTCAGGGAACTGCTAAGCTTTGTCTGTCATGACTGTAGCTATTTCCCAGACAGACAGGCAGGCAGACAGGCAGGCAGACAGGGAGGCGGACAGCAGGATTGTGTTGAATTCAGAATTGAATTGAGAATGCCTCAAATTCCAATTAAATTCTTGATTTTGAATTGAACTAGTAAACAAGGATACAGAATTGGAATTGGAATTTTAATTAAAGGAAATATAATTGAATTCAGTGAAATTAAATGAAATTCAAACGCCTCTTCTATTCTATATTAGGTGTAGTCTAATCAAATATACATCTTGTACATAAAACATCCAACACGTCATTATATACATGTATATAAAATACTGTTGACACATCTGATTTTCAGGAAAAAATCTTTAAATAAATTATCAAGGAAAACAAAACCTGAATGTGAATATTATAGGTTATTATATTTCATTAATCACAAACATTTAGTTAAATATGGGGGAAATACTGCATTTTCTTTTTTTTTTACCCTCAAGTTGACCCTAAAACCTTCAAAAATAAGCCAAACAAATGAAATGGTTGGGGAAAATATATTTGGCAATTCTAAGCACTAAGGCTAAAAGAGTTAAAGAACACTGTTTCCATAGAAAAGTTATATATTCGTTGGTATCTGGAAGTACTACCAGTGAGATTCAATGAAACTCTCATGTTCTATGACTAAGTGGAATTTATTTGAAATGCACGGAATAAATTATACTTCCTGTCACACAAATTCAAAACAGGCAGGCAGGCAGGCAGGCAGGCAGGCAGGCAGGCAGGCAGGCAGGCAGGCCTCCTGGCTGTATCCAATCACCTTTTTTAATGATTGGTGGTGGGGACTTGTTTTCACTGGGCTGCCTAATGACGTTCAACAAATTAGAAACGACACGGCAGGCTAATAATATCAGTCAGTGTTTCCGACAATCGCTAGCTAATTAGTCTGACGTTGAGAGAGAAAAAAGGCACATGTTCTGACTCTGCTGCTTCAGCCAAGTCCCCCAGGGGGAAAACACACCGATGTTTCTTCTGATGGGGAAGGATGGATGTTCGGGAAAGGATTAGGAAAGAGGGGCACCTAGGATAGGAAGTGAGCTGAGCGGAATCTCCATTCTTAAGTGTTTTCAATCTCTCTGGTCAACCTCTGTCCTTCTCATGCCCTCACTTCCTGTTCATCGCTTCCTCCTTTCTCATCGCTGATGACGAGGTATCGTGACCTTTGAACCCATGATCTTTCCAGAAGTCACAGATGTCTAGGCAGAGAGAGGTCACTGACTGTGACGTGCCACTACATTAGAGTAGAGCAGGCCACGCCGGACGGCAGAGAGAGGTCACTGACTGTGACGTGCCACTACATTAGAGTAGAGCAGGCCACGCCGGACGGCAGAGAGAAGTCACTGACTGTGACGTGCCACTACATTAGAGTAGAGCAGGCCACGCAGGACGGCAGTGAGAAGTCACTGACTGTGACGTGCCACTACATTAGAGTAGAGCAGGCCACGCCGGACGGCAGAGAGAAGTCACTGACTGTGACGTGCCACTACATTAGAGTAGAGCAGGCCACGCCGGACGGATGTACAAAGAACCACACCTTCCCCCTCGTCTCTCCAACCCCAAAACAAATACATCTATACAGCAGCACACTGTCAAAGCGCTTTGTTTCTGCCTTTCTCTCTCTCTCCCTCCCTGCCCTTCTCTCTCCCTCCCTCCCTGCTCTTCTCTCTCCCTCCCTCCCTGCCCTTCTCTCTCCCTCCCTGCCCTTCTCTACCCCTCCCTCCCTGCCCTTCTCTACCCCTCCCTCCCTCCCTGCCCTTCTCTCTCCCTCCCTCCCTCCCTCCCTGCCCTTCTCTCCCCCTCCCTCCCTGCCCTTCTCTCCCCCTCCCTCCCTGCCCTTCTCTCCACCTCCCTCCCTGCCCTTCTCTCCACCTCCCTCCCTTCCCTTCTCTCTCCCTCCCTGCCCTTCTCTCCCTTCCCCCCTCCCTGCCCTTCTCTCTCCCTCACTCTCTGTCCTACTCTCTCCATCCATCCCTCCCTGCCCTTCTCTCTCCCTCCCTGCCCTTCTCTCCCCCTCCCTCCCTGCCCTTCTCTCTCTCTCTCTCCCTCCCTCCCTCCCTGCCCTTCTCCCGCCCTCCCTCCCTCCCTGCCCTTCTCTCTCCCCCTCCCTCCCTCCCTCCATCCATCCATCCCTCCCTGCCTTTCTCTCTCCCTCACTCCCTTCCTTCCTTCCTTCCTTCCTTCCTTCCTTCCTTCCTTCCTTCCTTCCTTCCTTCCTTCCTTCCTTCCTTCCCTCCCTCCCTCCCTCCCTCCCTCACTCCCTGTCCTACTCTCTCCATCCATCCCTCCCTGCCTTTCTCTCTCTGAGGGAGTAGGATCAAACACCCTCACACCCTCCATGATATGAGCAAAACAGCTTAAAGGAAACTTTTATGGAACATTTCCACTCAGTCTCAAAAGAAGTTTAAAGACTGTCTAGGAGTAGCAGAGGTGTATCAACTTGAGCACAAACACACATGGATTCAAGTACACACACACACACACACACACACACACACCCGTCCACCCACCAGAGGGCTGCGTGTGAGTAGAGCCCTCCAGACAGCAAGCAGGAAGTGAGAGGTCATGACCTGCCGTGGTGCACTGCTTTATTCTGACCTGCTAGGCTGGCACATGAACAGTCCTCCTTGACCCAGCTCTGTCCTGTTGTCCTGAACAAAGCATCAGCTGATGGCTGAGTGTACTTGTGTGTGTGTGTGTGTGTGTGTGTGTGTGTGTGTGTGTGTGTGTGTGTGTGTGTGTGTGTGAGATAGTGTTGAAGACAAAGTGAGTGTGGGTGTTAAAGAGCTGTATCTACCAGACAGCATGAAATACTGTGTCCTTGGATGTGTGTGTGTGTGTGTGTGTGTGTGTGTGTGTGTGTGTGTGTATGCGTTTGTATGTGACGTACAGGCAGATTATGCAGAGTTTGTATGAGAGCAGGCTTAGATGAAAGAGTGATAATGAAAGGGGGTTTGATCAGCTGCAGGCTGGGCGTGTGTGTGTCTCATGGGAGGAGAGCATCCATCCCCACAAGCCACAGACACACACACACTTCCTGCCAACATCTCAATGTATCGCTCATGTCCCCATACTGTCACTACAGTACCTGTACACAAGCCCACTCATCTCTACTACATCATGTACGGTCTAGTTAACTGACCAGGGCTGGGGCCAATTCTATTTCTTTATTCAGACAGTTCAGGGGATGAATTGAAATTCAATCCACGACCTGAACGTTGCCAATTATTTTTCAATGTGGACATTCTCATTCGTGAAATACATGTAATCCAACCCTAATGACAAGTCAACAATCGAAAACTATGTAAGAAACCACAGCCCTGTCCCCTACCAGACATAAGGTATATCACTATATACAGTTGAAGTCGGAAGTTTACATACGCCTTAGCCAACTACATTTAACTCTGTGTTTCACAATTCCTGACATTTAATCCTAGTGAAAATGACCTGTTTTAGGTCAGTTAGGATCACCACTATTTTTTAAGAATGTGAAATGTCAGAATAATAGTAGAGAGAATGATTTAGTTCAGCTTTTATTTCTTTCATCACATTCCCAGTGGGTTAGAGGTTTACATACACTCAATTAGTATTTGGTAGCATTGTCTTTAAATTGTTGAACTTTGGTCAAATGTTTCAGGTAGCCTTCCACAAGCTTCCCACAATAAGTTGGGTGAATTTTGGCCCATTCCTCCTGACAGAGCTGGTGTAACAGAGTCAGGTTTGTAGGCCTCCTTGCACATGCTTTTTCAGTTCTTCCCACAAATGTTCTATAGGATTGAGGTCAGGGCTTTGTGATGGCCACTCCAATACCTTGACTTTGTTGTCCTTAAGCCATTTTGCCACAACTTTGGAAGTATGTTTGCGGTCATTGTCCATTTGGAAGACTCATTTGCGACCAAGCTTTAACTTCCTGACTGATGTCTTGAGATGTTAATTCAATAGATCCACATCATTTTCCTACCTCCTGATGCCATCTATTTTGTGAAGTGCACTAGTCCCTCCTGCAGCAAAGCACCCCCACAACATGATGCTGCCACCCCCGTGCTTCACGGTTGGGATGGTGTTCTTCGGCTTGCAAGCCTCCCCCTTTTCCTCCAAACATAACAATGGTCATTATGACCAAACAATTCTATTTTTGTTTCATCAGACCAGAGGACATTTCTCCAAAAAGTACAATCTTTGTCCCCATGTGCAGTTGCAAACCTTAGTCTGGCTTTTTTTATGGCGGTTTTGGAGCAGTGGCTTCTTCCTTGCTGAGTGGCCTTTCAGGTTATGTCGATATAGGACTTGTTCTACTGTGGATATAGATACTTTTGTACATGTTTCCTCCAGCATCTTCACAAGGTCCTTTGCTGTTGTTCTGGGATTGATTTGCACTTTTCTCACCAAAGTACGTTCATCTCTAGGAGACAGAACGCGTCTCCTTCCTGAGCGGCATGACGGCTGCGTGGTCCCATGGTGTTTATACTTGTGTACTATTGTTTGTACAGATGAACGTGGTACCTTCAGGCGTTTGGAAATTGCTCCTAAGGATGAACCAGACTTGTGGAGGTCAACCATTTTTTTCCAAGGTCTTGGCTGATTTCTTTTGATTTTCCCATGATGTCAAGCAAAGAGGCACTGAGTTTAAAGGTAGGCCTTGAAAAACATCCACAGGTACACCTCCAATTGACTTAAATTATGTCAATTAGCCTATCAGAAGCTTCTAAAGCCATGACATCATTGACATCATCAGCCATGACATCATTCTGGATTTTTCCAAGCTGTTTAAAGGCACAGTCAACTTAGAGTATGTAAACTTCTAACCCACTGGAATTGTGATACAGTGAATTATAAGTGAAATAATTTGTCTGTAAACAATTGTTGGAAAAATGACTTGTCATGCACAAAGTAGATGTCCTAACCGACTTGCCAAAACTATAGTTTGTTAACAAGAAATTTGTGGAGTGGTTGAAAAACAAGTTTTAATGACTCCAACCTAAGTGTATGTAAACTTACGACTTCAACTGTAGCTAGCCTAGCTACTGTACTTCAGATCAGTGTCCCCAGGCCCTCATCCTCCTAGGAATCCTCCGGGGACTGTCTGCTACAGTAGAGCCCCCCCCTCCCCTGGGAGTAGCAGACAGTCCCCGGAGTGGCCCACCACTACCCAGCCCTCCAGGGCTCTCCATGCCTCAGTGCTCCAGCCATCCTGCGGCCATAATAATAATACCTTGATCAAGGCCTTGATCTGTTCCATCAGGCCAACGGCTGGCCGTCATTAGAGCTGAAATGGATCAAACCGCCCTGTGACCAGAGCACAGCTCAGCTCATTTCAATCACACAGGAGTTAACCAGACAACTAGAAATCCATCTGGCTCAGAGTGGATAGCTCTTTGATACACCGACACACACACAATCTCTGTCTCTGTCTGTCTCTCTGTCTGTCTCTCTGTCTGTCTCTGTCTGTCTGTCTCTCTGTCTCTGTCTGTCTCTCTGTATCTGTCTGTCTCTCTGTCTCTGTCTGTCTCTCTGTCTGTCTCTCTGTCTCTGTCTGTTTCTCTATCTCTGTCTGTCTCTCTGTCTGTCTCTCTGTCTCTGTGTGTCTCTCTGTCTCTGTCTGTCTCTCTGTCTGTCTGTATCTCTATATCTGTCTGTCTCTCTGTCTGTATGTCTGTCTGTCTCTGTCTGTCTCTATGTATCTGTCTGTCTCTCTGTTTCTGTCTGTCTCTCTGTCTCTGTCTGTCTCTCTGTCTCTCAGTCTGTCTCTCTGTCTCTGTATGTCTATCTGTCTGTCTCTCTGTCTGTCTCTCTGTCTCTGTCTGTCTCTCTGTCTGTCTCTCTGTCTCTGTCTGTCTCTGTCTGTCTGTCTCTCTCACACAACCTGTCTCTGTCTGTCTCTCTGTCTGTCTCTCTGTCTCTCTCTCTGTCTCTGTCTGTCTGTCTCTCTCACACAACCTGTCTCTGTCTGTCTCTCTGTCTCTCTGTCTCTCTGTCTGTCTCGCTCACACAACCTGTTTCTGTCTGTCTTGCTGTCTCTGTCTGTCTCTCTGTCTCTCTCTCTCACACAAACCGTCTCTGTATATCTCTCTGTCTGTCTCTCTGTCTGTCTCTCTGTCTCTGTCTGTCTCGCTCACACAACCTGTCTCTGTCTGTCTCTCTGTCTGTCTCGCTCGCTCACACATACTGTCTCTGTCTGTCTCGCTCACACAACCTGTCTCTGTCTGTCTCGCTCACACATACTGTCTCTGTCTGTCTCTATCCGTTTCTCTCACGCATACTGTCTCTGTCTGTCTCTATCTGTTTCTCTCACACATACTGTCTGTCTGTCTCTATCTGTTTCTCTCACACAAACTGTCTCTATCTGTTTCTCTCACACATACTGTCTCTGTCTGTTTCTCCCACACATAATGTCTCTGTCTGTCTGTCTCTGTCTGTTTCTCTCACACATACTGTCTCTGTCTGTCTATCTGTTTCTCTCACACATACTGTCTCTATCTGTTTCTCTCACACAAACTGTCTATCTGTTTCTCTCACACATACTGTCTCTGTCTGTTTCTCTCACACAAACTGTCTCTGTCTGTCTCTAACTGTTTCTCTCACACATAGTGTCTCTGTCTGTCTCTATCTGTTTCTCTCACACATAGTGTCTCTGTCTGTCTCTATCCGTTTCTCTCACATATAGTGTCTCTGTCTGTCTGTCTCTAACTGTTTCTCTCACACATACTGTCTCTGTCTGTCTGTGTGTTTCTCTCACACATATTGTCTGTCTGTCTCTGTCTGTCTCTATCTGTTTCTCTCACACATAGTGTCTCTGTCTGTCTGTCTCTAACTGTTTCTCTCACACATACTGTCTGTCTGTCTCTGTCTGTCTCTATCTGTTTCTCTCACACATAGTGTCTCTGTCTGTCTGTCTCTAACTGTTTCTCTCACACATACTGTCTGTCTGTCTCTGTCTGTCTCTGTCTGTCTATCCGTTTCTCTCACGCATACTGTCTCTGTCTGTCTCTATCTGTTTCTCTCACACATAGTGTCTCTGTCTGTCTCTATCTGTTTCTTTCACACATAGTGTCTCTGTCTGTCTATCTGTTTCTATCACACATAGTGTCTCTGTCTGTCTCTAACTGTTTCTCTCACACATACTGTCTCTATCTGTTTCTCTCACACATACTGTCTCTGTCTGTTTCTCTCACACATAATGTCTCTGTCTGTCTGTCTCTGTCTGTTTCTCTCACACATACTGTCTCTGTCTGTCTATCTGTTTCTCTCACACATACTGTCTCTATCTGTTTCTCTCAAACATACTGTCTCTGTCTGTCTCTCTGTCTGTCTCGCTCACACATACTGTCTCTGTCTGTCTCTCTGTCTGTCTCGCTCACACATACTGTCTCTGTCTGTCTCTCTGTCTGTCTCGCTCACACATACTGTCTCTGTCTGTCTCTCTGTCTGTCTCGCTCACACATACTGTCTCTGTCTGTCTCTCTGTCTGTCTCGCTCACACATACTGTCTCTGTCTGTCTCTATCTGTTTCTCTCATGCATACTGTCTCTGTCTGTCTCTATCTGTTTCTCTCACACATAGTGTCTCTGTCTGTCTGTCTCTAACTGTTTCTCTCACACATAGTGTCTCTGTCTGTCTCTATCTGTTTCTCTCACACATAGTGTCTCTGTCTGTCTGTCTCTAACTGTTTCTCTCACACATACTGTCTGTCTGTCTCTGTCTGTCTCTATCCGTTTCTCTCACGCATACTGTCTCTGTCTGTCTCTATCTGTTTCTCTCGCACATAGTGTCTCTGTCTGTCTCTGTCTGTCTCTATCTGTTTCTTTCACACATAGTGTCTCTGTCTGTCTATCTGTATCTCTCACACATAGTGTCTCTGTCTGTCTCTAACTGTTTCTCTCACACATAATGTCTCTGTCTGTCTCTAACTGTTTCTCTCACACATACTGTCTCTATCTGTTTCTCTCACACATACTGTCTCTGTCTGTTTCTCTCACACATACTGTCTCTGTCTGTCTATCTGTTTCTCTCACACATACTGTCTCTATCTGTTTCTCTCACACATACTGTCTCTGTCTGTCTCTCTGTCTGTCTCGCTCACACATACTGTCTCTGTCTGTCTCTCTGTCTGTCTCGCTCACACATACTGTCTCTGTCTGTCTCTCTGTCTGTCTCGCTCACACATACTGTCTCTATCTGTTTCTCTCACACATACTGTCTCTGCCTGTCTCTCTGTCTGTCTCGCTCACACATACTGTCTCTGTCTGTCTCTCTGTCTGTCTCGCTCACACATACTGTCTCTGTCTGTCTCTCTGTCTGTCTCGCTCACACATACTGTCTCTGTCTGTCTCTCTGTCTGTCTCGCTCACACATACTGTCTCTGTCTGTCTCTCTGTCTGTCTCGCTCACACATACTGTCTCTGTCTGTCTCTATCTGTTTCTCTCATGCATACTGTCTCTGTCTGTCTCTATCTGTTTCTCTCACACATAGTGTCTCTGTCTGTCTCTGTCTGTTTCTCTCACACATAGTGTCTCTGTCTGTCTCTATCTGTTTCTCTCACACATAGTGTCTCTGTCTGTCTGTCTCTAACTGTTTCTCTCACACATACTGTCTCTATCTGTTTCTCTCACACATACTGTCTCTGTCTGTCTATATCTGTTTCTCTCACACATACTGTCTCTGTCTGTCTGTCTTTATCTGTTTCTCTCATACATACTGTCTCTGTCTGTCTGTGTGTTTCTCTCACACATACTGTCTCTGTCTGTCTATATCTGTTTCTCTCACACATACTGTCTCTGTCTGTCTGTCTCTGTTTCTCTCATACATACTGTCTCTGTCTGTCTGTGTGTTTCTCTCAGACATACTGTCTCTATATGTTTCTCTCACACATAATGTCTCTGTCTGTCTCTATCTGTTTCTCTCACACATACTGTCTATCTGTTTCTCTCATACATACTGTCTATGTCTGTCTGTCTCTGTCTGTCACTATCTGTTTCTCTCACACATACTGTCTCTGTCTGTCTCCGTCTGTCTCGATCTGTTTCTCTCACACATACTGTCTTTGTCTGTCTATCTGTTTCTCTCATACATACTGTCTCTGTCTGTCTATCTCTTTCTCTCACACATACTGTCTCTGTCTGTCTCTGTCTGTGTCTATCTGTTTCTCTCACACATACTGTCTCTGTCTGTCTCTCTGTCTGTCTCGCTCACACATACTGTCTCTGTCTGTCTCTATCTGTTTCTCTCACACATACTGTCTCTGTCTGTCTCTATCTGTTTCTCTCACGCATAGTGTCTCTGTCTGTCTGTCTCTAACTGTTTCTCTCACACATAGTGTCTCTGTCTGTCTCTATCTGTTTCTCTCACGCATAGTGTCTCTGTCTGTCTCTATCTGTTTCTCTCACACATAGTGTCTCTGTCTGTCTGTCTCTAACTGTTTCTCTCACACATACTGTCTCTGTATGTCTCTGTCTGTTTCTCTCACACATAGTGTCTCTGTCTGTCTGTCTCTGTCTGTCTCTATCTGTTTCTCTCACACATAGTGTCTCTGTCTGTCTGTCTCTGTCTGTCTCTATCAGTTTCTCTCACGCATACTGTCTCTGTCTGTCTCTATCTGTTTCTCTCGCACATAGTGTCTCTGTCTGTCTCTGTCTGTCTCTATCTGTTTCTTTCACACATAGTGTCTCTGTCTGTCTATCTGTTTCTCTCACACATAGTGTCTCTGTCTGTCTCTAACTGTTTCTCTCAGACATACTGTCTCTCTCTGTTTCTCTCACACATACTGTCTCTGTCTGTTTCTCTCACACATAATGTCTCTGTCTGTCTGTCTCTCTCTGTTTCTCTCACACATACTGTCTCTGTCTGTTTCTCTCACACATACTGTCGCTGTCTGTCTATCTGTTTCTCTCACACATACTGTCTCTATCTGTTTCTCTCACACATACTGTCTCTGTCTGTCTCTCTGTCTGTCACGCTCACACATACTGTCTCTGTCTGTCTCTCTGTCTGTCTCGCTCACACATACTGTCTCTGTCTGTCTCTCTGTCTGTCTCGCTCACACATACTGTCTCTATCTGTTTCTCTCACACATACTGTCTCTGTCTGTCTATATCTGTTTCTCTCACACATACTGTCTCTGTCTGTCTGTCTCTGTTTCTCTCATACATACTGTCTCTGTCTGTCTGTGTGTTTCTCTCAGACATACTGTCTCTATATGTTTCTCTCACACATAATGTCTCTGTCTGTCTCTATCTGTTTCTCTCACACATACTGTCTATCTGTTTCTCTCATACATACTGTCTATGTCTGTCTGTCTCTGTCTGTCACTATCTGTTTCTCTCACACATACTGTCTCTGTCTGTCTCCGTCTGTCTCGATCTGTTTCTCTCACACATACTGTCTCTGTCTGTCTATCTGTTTCTCTCATACATACTGTCTCTGTCTGTCTATCTCTTTCTCTCACACATACTGTCTCTGTCTGTCTCTGTCTGTGTCTATCTGTTTCTCTCACACATACTGTCTCTGTCTGTCTCTCTGTCTGTCTCGCTCACACATACTGTCTCTGTCTGTCTCTATCTGTTTCTCTCACACATACTGTCTCTGTCTGTCTCTATCTGTTTCTCTCACGCATAGTGTCTCTGTCTGTCTGTCTCTAACTGTTTCTCTCACACATAGTGTCTCTGTCTGTCTCTATCTGTTTCTCTCACGCATAGTGTCTCTGTCTGTCTCTATCTGTTTCTCTCACACATAGTGTCTCTGTCTGTCTGTCTCTAACTGTTTCTCTCACACATACTGTCTCTGTATGTCTCTGTCTGTTTCTCTCACACATAGTGTCTCTGTCTGTCTGTCTCTGTCTGTCTCTATCTGTTTCTCTCACACATAGTGTCTCTGTCTGTCTGTCTCTGTCTGTCTCTATCAGTTTCTCTCACGCATACTGTCTCTGTCTGTCTCTATCTGTTTCTCTCGCACATAGTGTCTCTGTCTGTCTCTGTCTGTCTCTATCTGTTTCTTTCACACATAGTGTCTCTGTCTGTCTATCTGTTTCTCTCACACATAGTGTCTCTGTCTGTCTCTAACTGTTTCTCTCAGACATACTGTCTCTCTCTGTTTCTCTCACACATACTGTCTCTGTCTGTTTCTCTCACACATAATGTCTCTGTCTGTCTGTCTCTCTCTGTTTCTCTCACACATACTGTCTCTGTCTGTTTCTCTCACACATACTGTCGCTGTCTGTCTATCTGTTTCTCTCACACATACTGTCTCTATCTGTTTCTCTCACACATACTGTCTCTGTCTGTCTCTCTGTCTGTCACGCTCACACATACTGTCTCTGTCTGTCTCTCTGTCTGTCTCGCTCACACATACTGTCTCTGTCTGTCTCTCTGTCTGTCTCGCTCACACATACTGTCTCTATCTGTTTCTCTCACACATACTGTCTCTGTCTGTCTCTGTCTGTCTCGCTCACACATACTGTCTCTGTCTGTCTGTCTCTCTGTCTGTCTCGCTCACACATACTGTCTCTGTCTGTCTCTCTGTCTGTCTCGCTCACACATAGTGTCTCTGTCTGTCTCTATCTGTTTCTCTCATGCATACTGTCTCTGTCTGTCTCTATCTGTTTCTCTCACACATAGTGTCTCTGTCTGTCTCTATCTGTTTCTCTCACACATAGTGTCTATGTCTGTCTCTATCTGTTTCTCTCACACATAGTGTCTCTGTCTGTCTGTCTCTAACTGTTTCTCTCACACATACTGTCTCTGTCTGTCTATATCTGTTTCTCTCACACATACTGTCTCTGTCTGTCTATATCTGTTTCTCTCACACATACTGTCTCTGTCTGTCTGTGTGTTTCTCTCACACATACTGTCTCTGTCTTTCTCTATCTGTTTCTCTCACACATAATGTCTCTGTCTGTCTCTATCTGTTTCTCTCACACATACTGTCTCTGTCTGTCTATATCTGTTTCTCTCACACATACTGTCTCTGTCTGTCTGTCTCTGTTTCTCTCATACATACTGTCTCTGTCTGTCTGTGTGTTTCTCTCACACATACTGTCTCTGTCTGTCTCTATCTGTTTCTCTCACACATACTGTCTATCTGTTTCTCTCATACATACTGTCTCTGTCTGTCTATCTGTTTCTCTCACACATACTGTCTCTCTCTGTCTGTCTCTGTCTGTCACTATCTGTTTCTCTCACACATACTGTCTCTGTCTGTCTCCGTCTGTCTCGATCTGTTTCTCTCACACATACTGTCTCTGTCTGTCTATCTGTTTCTCTCACACATACTGTCTCTGTCTGTCTCTCTGTCTGTCTCGCTCACACATACTGTCTCTGTCTGTCTCTCTGTCTGTCTCGCTCACACATACTGTCTCTGTCTGTCTCTCTGTCTGTCTCGCTCACACATACTGTCTCTATCTGTTTCTCTCACACATACTGTCTCTGTCTGTCTCTGTCTGTCTCGCTCACACATGCTGTCTCTGTCTGTCTCTCTGTCTGTCTCGCTCACACATACTGTCTCTGTCTGTCTCTCTGTCTGTCTCGCTCACACATAGTGTCTCTGTCTGTCTCTGTCTGTCTCGCTCACACATACTGTCTCTGTCTGTCTCTATCTGTTTCTCTCATGCATACTGTCTCTGTCTGTCTCTATCTGTTTCTCTCACACATAGTGTCTCTGTCTGTCTCTATCTGTTTCACTCACACATAGTGTCTATGTCTGTCTCTATCTGTTTCTCTCACACATAGTGTCTCTGTCTGTCTGTCTCTAACTGTTTCTCTCACACATACTGTCTCTGTCTGTCTATATCTGTTTCTCTCACACATACTGTCTCTGTCTGTCTATATCTGTTTCTCTCACACATACTGTCTCTGTCTGTCTGTGTGTTTCTCTCACACATACTGTCTCTGTCTGTCTCTATCTGTTTCTCTCACACATAATGTCTCTGTCTGTCTCTATCTGTTTCTCTCACACATACTGTCTCTGTCTGTCTATATCTGTTTCTCTCACACATACTGTCTCTGTCTGTCTGTCTCTGTTTCTCTCATACATACTGTCTCTGTCTGTCTGTGTGTTTCTCTCACACATACTGTCTCTGTCTGTCTCTATCTGTTTCTCTCACACATACTGTCTATCTGTTTCTCTCATACATACTGTCTCTGTCTGTTTCTCTCACACATACTGTCTCTCTCTGTCTGTCTCTGTCTGTCACTATCTGTTTCTCTCACACATACTGTCTCTGTCTGTCTCCGTCTGTCTCGATCTGTTTCTCTCACACATACTGTCTCTGTCTGTCTATCTGTTTCTCTCATACATACTGTCTCTGTCTGTTTCTCTCACACATACTGTCTCTGTCTGTCTATCTGTTTCTCTCATACATACTGTCTCTGTCTGTCTATCTCTTTCTCTCACACATACTGTCTCTGTCGGTCTCTGTCTGTCTCTATCTGTTTCTCTCACACATAGTGTCTCTGTCTGTCTCTATCTGTTTCTCTCACACAAACTGTCTCTATCTGTTTCTCTCACACATACTGTCTCTGTCTGTCTCTATCTGTTTCTCTGTCGGACTCTGTCTCTGTTTCTCTGTCGGACTGTCTCTGTTTCTCTGTCGGACTCTGTCTCTGTTTCTCTGTCGGACTCTGTCTCTGTTTCTCTGTCGGACTTTGTCTCTGTTTCTCTGTCGGACTCTGTCTCTGTTTCTCTGTCGGACTCTGTCTCTGTTTCTCTGTCGGACTCTGTCTCTGTTTCTCTGTCGGACTGTCTCTGTTTCTCTGTCGGACTGTCTCTGTTTCTCTGTCGGACTCTGTCTCTGTTTCTCTGTCGGACTGTCTCTGTTTCTCTGTCGGACTCTGTCTCTGTTTCTCTGTCGGACTCTGTCTCTGTTTCTCTGTCGGACTTTGTCTCTGTTTCTCTGTCGGACTCTGTCTCTGTTTCTCTGTCGGACTCTGTCTCTGTTTCTCTGTCGGACTTTGTCTCTGTTTCTCTGTCGGACTCTGTCTCTGTTTCTCTGTCGGACTTTGTCTCTGTTTCTCTGTCGGACTCTGTCTCTGTTTCTCTGTCGGACTCTGTCTCTGTTTCTCTGTCGGACTTTGTCTCTGTTTCTCTGTCGGACTCTGTCTCTGTCGGACTCTGTCTCTGTTTCTCTGTCGGACGCTGTCTCTGTTTCTCTGTCGGACTCTGTCTCTGTTTCTCTGTCGGACTGTCTCTGTTTCTCTGTCGGACTGTCTCTGTTTCTCTGTCGGACTCTGTCTCTGTTTCTCTGTCGGACTCTGTCTCTGTTTCTCTGTCGGACTCTGTCTCTGTTTCTCTGTCGGACTCTGTCTCTGTTTCTCTGTCGGACTCTGTCTCTGTTTCTCTGTCGGACTCTGTCTCTGTTTCTCTGTCGGACTCTGTCTCTGTTTCTCTGTCGGACTCTGTCTCTGTTTCTCTGTCGGACTCTGTCTCTGTTTCTCTGTCGGACTCTGTCTCTGTTTCTCTGTCGGACTCTGTCTCTGTTTCTCTACATCTCCGTTTCTCTACATCTCCTATGTTGCTGCCCCTGGGGTATATCTACAGTACCTGTTGAACTCTCTCTCTCTCTCTCTCTCTCTCTGACCTTGTGCTGGCAGTCATTTACTGACACTGCTGTTTGTGATGAGCATGCATGAGCATGGAGAGACCTGCGGAAGATCACGTGCATGTTGCACCCTGCCCTGCCTTTGAATCGCTCTCTGTGTGTGTGTGTGTGTGTGTGTGTGTGTGTGTGTGTGTGTGTGTGTGTGTGTGTGTGTGTGTGTGTGTGTGATTTCACCGCTCGATTGTCTGTGCTGCAGGCATTGTACTCGCTCATTAACACCAGCCAGCATAACCACGTGTGAGAGCTTCACAAGCAAACACACCACACACACACACATCTGCTGCATCCCTCACACTCACTAACCCCTCATTATGAGACAAACAGATAGAGTATGCATAGACACACATCTGGCTCTGACAGAACACAACAGAAAAACATGTACACAATATGCTCATCACACACCAACGCATCGCCTACCTATCATCAAACATCAAATAGAAGCACAAACCATACTAGTCATACTTTCTTTCTGAGACATAAAAAACAGATTTAAACCATAAATACACCATTTTTTCCCACATTCTTTTAAGCTCATTAAAAGTTGTTTTTCAATTTTGTACTTCAGGGCCGAATCAAAACAGAATACACAAGTCCTACCTAATATGAATGACTGTATCCACGCCAGCAGGCATTTGAATATTGCCTTATTTAATTGAGAGAGTGGAGAAGGAAGAGTGGAGATAACAGTGTTGTTGTGCTCTGTTCTGCTCTCTGGCTCTATAGGAGGAGACCGCCCACCCAGCTGCTAGGGGGATAATTGTACTTTAGCCCCCTACTCATCCTCCCTCTCTTCCTCCATCCCTCCCCACCACTCTCTCCTCCTCCCCACCTGCCTGCTAGGCCCAGCTCATACTGTGTCCAGTGCAGAGCCCTCTCTCTCACAGACAGGGACCAGGGTCCTACTGAGCCCAGTGCAGAGCCCTCTCCCTCACAGGCAGGGACCAGGGTCCTACTGAGCCCAGTGCAGAGCCCTCTCTCTCACAGGCAGGGACCAGGGTCCTACTGAGCCCAGTGCAGAGCCCTCTCTCTCACAGACAGGGACCAGGGTCCTACTGAGCCCAGTGCAGAGCCCTCTCTCTCACAGACAGGGACCAGGGTCCTACTGAGCCCAGTGCAGAGCCCTCTCTCTCACAGACAGGGACCAGGGTCCTACTGAGCCCAGTGCAGAGCCCTCTCTCTCACAGACAGGGACCAGGGTCCTACTGAGCCCAGTGCAGAGCCCTCTCTCTCACAGACAGGGACCAGGGTCCTACTGAGCCCAGTGCAGAGCCCTCTCTCTCACAGACAGGGACCAGGGTCCTACTGAGCCCAGTGCAGAGCCCTCTCTCTCACAGACAGGGACCAGGGTCCTACTGAGCCCAGTGCAGACCCCTCTCCCTCACAGGCAGGGACCAGGGTCCTACTGAGCCCAGTGCAGAGCCCTCTCTCTCACAGACAGGGACCAGGGTCCTACTGAGCCCAGTGCAGAGCCCTCTCCCTCACAGACATTGACCAAGGGACTCAGTGAGAAAGGTTAAGCCTAGCTGGACTTTCACTAGCCCACACTAAGAGAAAGAAGGAGATTGAAAAGGGAGGAGGGAGGAGAGAGAGAGGAGGTGAGAGAGGGATGGGAGAGGAGGAGAGATTGAGAGAAGCGATAATTATATACGAAGGAGAGATGGATATATAGAGAGGGAGAGGAATAGAATGGAAAGAGAGAGAGAAAAGGGAAAACTGAAATAAAGAGAAGAGCAAACAGAAAAGGTAGAGAGCGTGGAGACTGAGTTAGCTGTCATACGATTTGAGCTCCTTTTTGAATCCATTAAGGGGAAATGGTGCTGGGAGCCGAGAGGCTGCATCAGTGCTCGGTTTCACTCTGGTATTACCTTGCTTTACATTAAGTGAGCCTGGCTTGCTCTGTCTAACATGTTCCCCTGATCAATGAGTTGAGGGGGGTGGGGTGGGGTGAGGCGAAGCGGTCTTAGGGGAAGATACGACGGAAGATAAGAGCGAACATATCTGCTGCTGGCTCACACCCACCATAGAGGGAGGGAGGGATACAGTTCCTGGTTACTCTCATTACCAGGATGATGGGCTGAGTGAGATTGTGTGTGTGTGTGTGTGTGTGTGTGTGTGTGTGTGTGTGTAATGTGTCTGAGTGTGTTCCTTTGTTTCTATTTGTCGGTCATAAAAGGCAGTTGTCTCTTCCCTATAGTGTATTCTGCTCTCTCTCAACCACCCTCCTCTTTTCCTGCTTTCTCTTCTTCTACCCCCATACCTCTCCTCTTTTCCTGCTTTCTCTTCTTCTACCCCCATACCTCTCCTCTTTTCCTGCTTTCTCTACGTCTACCCCCATACCCCACCTCTTTTCCTGCTTTCTCTTCTTCTACCCCCATACCCCTCCTCTTTTCCTGCTTTCTCTACGTCTACCCCCATACCCCTCCTCTTTTCCTGCTTTCTCTTCTTCTACCCCATACCCCTCCTCTTTTCCTGCTTTCTCTTCTTCTACCCCCATACCTCTCCTCTTTTCCTGCTTTCTCTTCTTCTACCCCCATACCTCTCCTCTTTTCCTGCTTTCTCTTCTTCTACCCCCATACCCCTCCTCTTTTCCTGCTTTCTCTTCTTCTACCCCCATACCCCTCCTCTTTTCCTGCTTTCTCTTCTTCTACCCCCATACCTCTCCTCTTTTCCTGCTTTCTCTTCTTCTACCCCCATACCCCTCCTCTTTTCCTGCTTTCTCTACGTCTACCCCCATACCCCACCTCTTTTCCTGCTTTCTCTTCTTCTACCCCCATACCCCTCCTCTTTTCCTGCTTTCTCTACATCTACCCCCATACCCCTCCTCTTTTCCTGCTTTCTCTTCTTCTACCCCCATACCCCACCTCTTTTCCTGCTTTCTCTTCTTCTACCCCCATACCCCTCCTCTTTTCCTGCTTTCTCTACGTCTACCCCATACCCCTCCTCTTTTCCTGCTTTCTCTTCTTCTACCCCCATACCCCTCCTCTTTTCCTGCTTTCTCTACGTCTACCCCCATACCCCACCTCTTTTCCTGCTTTCTCTTCTTCTACCCCATACCCCTCCTCTTTTCCTGCTTTCTCTTCTTCTACCCCATACCCCTCCTCTTTTCCTGCTTTCTCTTCTTCTACCCCCATACCTCTCCTCTTTTCCTGCTTTCTCTTCTTCTACCCCATACCTCTCCTCTTTTCCTGCTTTCTCTTCTTCTACCCCCATACCCCTCCTCTTTTCCTGCTTTCTCTTCTTCTACCCCATACCCCTCCTCTTTTCCTGCTTTCTCTTCTTCTACCCCATACCCCTCCTCTTTTCCTGCTTTCTCTTCTTCTACCCCCATACCTCTCCTCTTTTCCTGCTTTCTCTTCTTCTACCCCCATACCCCTCCTCTTTTCCTGCTTTCTCTTCTTCTACCCCCATACCTCTCCTCTTTTCCTGCTTTCTCTTCTTCTACCCCCATACCCCTCCTCTTTTCCTGCTTTCTCTTCTTCTACCCCCATACCCCTCCTCTTTTCCTGCTTTCTCTTCTTCTACCCCATACCCCTCCTCTTTTCCTGCTTTCTCTTCTTCTACCCCCATACCCCTCCTCTTTTCCTGCTTTCTCTTCTTCTACCCCCATACCCCTCCTCTTTTCCTGCTTTCTCTTCTTCTACCCCCATACCTCTCCTCTTTTCCTGCTTTCTCTTCTTCTACCCCCACACCCTCCTCTTTTCCTGCTTTCTCTTCTTCTACCCACATACCACTCCTCTTTTCCTGCTTTCTCTACGTCTACCCCCATACCCCTCCTCTTTTCCTGCTTTCTCTTCTTCTACCCCATACCCCTCCTCTTTTCCTGCTTTCTCTTCTTCTACCCCCATACCTCTCCTCTTTTCCTGCTTTCTCTTCTTCTACCCCCATACCTCTCCTCTTTTCCTGCTTTCTCTTCTTCTACCCCCATACCCCTCCTCTTTTCCTGCTTTCTCTTCTTCTACCCCCATACCTCTCCTCTTTTCCTGCTTTCTCTTCTTCTACCCCCATACCCCTCCTCTTTTCCTGCTTTCTCTACGTCTACCCCCATACCCCACCTCTTTTCCTGCTTTCTCTTCTTCTACCCCCATACCCCTCCTCTTTTCCTGCTTTCTCTACATCTACCCCCATACCCCTCCTCTTTTCCTGCTTTCTCTTCTTCTACCCCCATACCCCACCTCTTTTCCTGCTTTCTCTTCTTCTACCCCCATACCCCTCCTCTTTTCCTGCTTTCTCTACGTCTACCCCATACCCCTCCTCTTTTCCTGCTTTCTCTTCTTCTACCCCCATACCCCTCCTCTTTTCCTGCTTTCTCTACGTCTACCCCCATACCCCACCTCTTTTCCTGCTTTCTCTTCTTCTACCCCATACCCCTCCTCTTTTCCTGCTTTCTCTTCTTCTACCCCATACCCCTCCTCTTTTCCTGCTTTCTCTTCTTCTACCCCCATACCTCTCCTCTTTTCCTGCTTTCTCTTCTTCTACCCCATACCTCTCCTCTTTTCCTGCTTTCTCTTCTTCTACCCCCATACCCCTCCTCTTTTCCTGCTTTCTCTTCTTCTACCCCATACCCCTCCTCTTTTCCTGCTTTCTCTTCTTCTACCCCATACCCCTCCTCTTTTCCTGCTTTCTCTTCTTCTACCCCCATACCTCTCCTCTTTTCCTGCTTTCTCTTCTTCTACCCCCATACCCCTCCTCTTTTCCTGCTTTCTCTTCTTCTACCCCCATACCTCTCCTCTTTTCCTGCTTTCTCTTCTTCTACCCCCATACCCCTCCTCTTTTCCTGCTTTCTCTTCTTCTACCCCCATACCCCTCCTCTTTTCCTGCTTTCTCTTCTTCTACCCCATACCCCTCCTCTTTTCCTGCTTTCTCTTCTTCTACCCCATACCCCTCCTCTTTTCCTGCTTTCTCTTCTTCTACCCCCATACCTCTCCTCTTTTCCTGCTTTCTCTTATTCTACCCCCATACCCCTCCTATTTTCCTGCTTTCTCTTCTTCTACCCCCATACCCCTCCTCTTTTCCTGATTTCTCTTCTTCTACCCCATACCTCTCCTCTTTTCCTGCTTTCTCTTCTTCTACCCCATACCTCTCCTCTTTATCTCTGTTTTACCCTCCCCTCCTCCTGTCTTCCACTCTTCCCTTCCCCCAGCCATCTCAGCATTAAAATGGGAATCTTGTCAGTGAATAGCTATTTATGATCAGCAACCAATATCTCCCAACTGAGAGAGAGGGAGAGAGAGAGAGAGAGAGAGAGAGAGAGAGAGAGAGAGAGAGAGAGAGAGAGAGAGAGAAAAGAGAGAGAAGTCCAATTGCCAGACCAAACGTACAAATTCCACATAGACATCGTTTCCCTAGAGCACACAAAAAACTATACCTACCTCGGCCTAAACATCAGCACCACAGGTAACTTCCACAAAGCTGTGAACGATCTGAGAGACAAGGCAAGAAGGGCCTTCTATGCCATCAAAAGGAACATAAAATTCGACATCCCAATTAGGATCTGACAAAAAGTACTTCAATCAAGTTATAGAACCCATTGCCCTTCGTGGTTGTGAGATCTGGGGTCCTCTCACCAACCAAGAACTCACAAAATGGAACAAACAACAAATTGAGATTGCATGCATAATTCTGCAATAACTGCATAACAACGTAGAACACCAAATAATGCATGCAGAGCAGAACTAGGCCGATAACCGCTAATTATCAAAATCCAGAAAAGAGACGTTCAATTCTACAACCACCTAAAAGGAAGCGATTCCAAACCTTCCATGACAAAGCCATCACCTACAGAGAGATGAACCTGGAGAAGAGTCCCTTATGCAAGCTGGTCCTGGGGCTCTGTTCACAAACAAAAACAGACCCCGCAGAGCCCCAGGACAACACAATTAGTCCCAACCAAGTCATGAGAAAACAAAAAATATAATTATTTGACATATTAGAAAGAATTTACCAAAAAAACAGAGCAAACTAGAATGCTATTTCGCCCGAAACAGAGAGTACACAGTGGCAGAATACCTGACCACTGTGACTGGCCCAAAATTAAGGAAAGCTTTGACTATGTATAGACTCAGTGAGCATAGCTTTGCTATTGAGAGAGGCCACCGTAGGCAGACCTGGCTCTCAAGAGAAGACAGGCTACGTGCACACTGCCCACAAAATGAGGTGAAAACTGAGCTGCACTTCCTAACCACCTGCCAAATGTATGACCATATTAGAGACACATATTTCCTTCAGATTACACTGACCCACAAAGAATTTGAAGAAAAAAAAAAGATTTTGATAAACTTCTAAATCTATTGGGTGAAATACCACAGTGTGCCATCACAGGTATTTGTGAGGGGTTTTGACATGTTGAATGCACTGAGCTGTCTGTTTGAACTACTGGCACACAGCTCGGACACCCATGCATATCCCACAAGACATGCCACCAGAGGTCTCCAAGTCAAGAACAGACAATCCCCAAGTCAAGAACAGACTATGGGAGTACTAAATAGAGCCAAGACTACATAGAACTCTGTTCCACATCAAGTAACTGATGCAAGCAGTAATATTAAATAGAAGAAAAAAAAACAGATCAATATACACCTTATGGGTAGGGGGCGCTAGAGAGCGTGCTATGGAGTAGACGTGCTTTGCTAGAGCTCCGAGTATTTATCTTAACCTCTCATGACCTATATCTTCAAACAAATATGACAAAGGGAAAAGGCACCAGAAAAGGGGTCGCTAAACAAGATCATTTGAATGAGATAGACAACGAACCAATTTCAACGTCGCCGACCCACGAGGAGTTAGCTGAAGAGGCTAGCTTCCAAGAGTTCCCCACAGAGCCTACGCAAAGTGACATACTAGCTACCATAAACTCACTAAGCAAGAAGGTGGACACAAGGTTGGCTGATATCACAGGCAACGAAGCCGGCCCAGGGCGAGGCCCCAAGGCCATTCATTGCACTATCCCCAGACCAGAGATCTCATCCTCAAGCTGACTAGTCAAAAGTTCCCACTTAACTTCAACGGAGCCAGGGTGCCTTTCTACCCAGATCTTACCTTGGAGGTGAGGAACCAACGGAAAGAGTATGATGAGGTACACAACAAATGCAGGGCAGCCAACATCCGATATGGATTCCTCTTCCCAGCCCGGTTTAAGGTGACAGTCGAGGGATCAACACGTACATTTGACAACCCAAAAGAGGCCGATCTGTTCTTGTCAAGCAAGCTCCCTGGCTGAGGATACAGAACGGCTGTGTCAGCCGGCTAAATGACCAAATACAGGCCAGGAATGTGTTTGAATTTCCTGCCTATGTCTTTTCGATCAGAAGATCAGCATTGTTTAGCCTATCATGTTTTAGCGCCACTCACCCCCTAACGTGAGAGTTAAGTGTTAAGTGTTATTTAATATTAGTTTATATGCGGAGCATCTATAGATGACGAGTTAGGTTGTCTAGACATACAGCTTGAACTAAGGTTTGTGTGGTAGCCAAGGAGTGCTTCGTTTGGGGAAGTCACTCAGTAAAGGGACGGGAGGGGGGATGAGGTATGTGTTTTATGTTCACATTTATTAGTACAGGTGGCATGACAAGCTCGCGCACGGCGGGACGTTTTTCTTCTGAGTTTTGTATGACAGCAACAATTTGCTCTAAAATAAGAAATGCCACATAGTGACAGAGCACAGAGTAGACCACAGAGTAGACCACATAGTGACAGAGCACAGAGTAGACCAGGTGGAATCAAGATAGTCAGCTGGAACTGTAATGGCTTAGGGCATGTGGTGAAACGAGCTAAGGTTTTTTCTCATCTTAAATCACTGGGTGCTGACATAGTGCTTCTTCAAGAAACTCATCTTAAATCACTGGGTGCTGACATAGTGCTTCTTCAAGAAACTCATCTTAAATCACTGGGTGCTGACATAGTGCTTCTTCAAGAAACTCATCTTAAATCACTGGGTGCTGACATAGTGCTTCTTCAAGAAACTCATCTTAAATCACTGGGTGCTGACATAGTGCTTCTTCAAGAAACTCATCTTAAATCACTGGGTGCTGACATAGTGTTTCTTTAAGAAACTCATCTTAAATCACTGGGTGCTGACATAGTGTTTCTTTAAGAAACTCATCTTAAATCACTGGGTGCTGACATAGTGTTTCTTCAAGAAACTCATCTTAAATCACTGGGTGCTGACATAGTGCTTCTTCAAGAAACTCATATTAAATCACTGGGTGCTGACATAGTGTTTCTTTAAGAAACTCATCTTAAATCACTGGGTGCTGACATAGTGTTTCTTCAAGAAACTCATCTTAAATCACTGGGTGCTGACATAGTGTTTCTTTAAGAAACTCATCTTAAATCACTGGGTGCTGACATAGTGTTTCTTTAAGAAACTCATCTTAAATCACTGGGTGCTGACATAGTGTTTCTTCAAGAAACTCATCTTAAATCACTGGGTGCTGACATAGTGCTTCTTCAAGAAACTCATCTTAAATCACTGGGTGCTGACATAGTGCTTCTTCAAGAAACTCATATTAAATCACTGGGTGCTGACATAGTGTTTCTTTAAGAAACTCATCTTAAATCACTGGGTGCTGACATAGTGTTTCTTTAAGAAACTCATCTTAAATCACTGGGTGCTGACATAGTGTTTCTTTAAGAAACTCATCTTAAATCACTGGGTGCTGACATAGTGCTTCTTCAAGAAACTCATATTAAATCACTGGGTGCTGACATAGTGCTTCTTCAAGAAACTCATCTTAAATCACTGGGGGCTGACATAGTGTTTCTTCAAGAAACTCATCTTAAATCACTGGGTGCTGACATAGTGTTTCTTCAAGAAACTCATATTAAATCACTGGGTGCTGACATAGTGTTTCTTTAAGAAACTCATCTTAAATCACTGGGTGCTGACATAGTGTTTCTTCAAGAAACTCATCTTAAATCACTGGGTGCTGACATAGTGCTTCTTCAAGAAACTCATCTTAAATCACTGGGTGCTGACATAGTGCTTCTTCAAGAAACTCATCTTAAATCACTGGGTGCTGACATAGTGCTTCTTCAAGAAACTCATCTTAAATCACTGGGTGCTGACATAGTGCTTCTTCAAGAAACTCATCTTAAATCACTGGGTGCTGACATAGTGTTTCTTTAAGAAACTCATCTTAAATCACTGGGTGCTGACATAGTGTTTCTTTAAGAAACTCATCTTAAATCACTGGGTGCTGACATAGTGTTTCTTCAAGAAACTCATCTTAAATCACTGGGTGCTGACATAGTGCTTCTTCAAGAAACTCATATTAAATCACTGGGTGCTGACATAGTGTTTCTTTAAGAAACTCATCTTAAATCACTGGGTGCTGACATAGTGTTTCTTCAAGAAACTCATCTTAAATCACTGGGTGCTGACATAGTGTTTCTTTAAGAAACTCATCTTAAATCACTGGGTGCTGACATAGTGTTTCTTTAAGAAACTCATCTTAAATCACTGGGTGCTGACATAGTGTTTCTTTAAGAAACTCATCTTAAATCACTGGGTGCTGACATAGTGTTTCTTCAAGAAACTCATCTTAAATCACTGGGTGCTGACATAGTGCTTCTTCAAGAAACTCATATTAAATCACTGGGTGCTGACATAGTGTTTCTTTAAGAAACTCATCTTAAATCACTGGGTGCTGACATAGTGTTTCTTCAAGAAACTCATCTTAAATCACTGGGTGCTGACATAGTGTTTCTTTAAGAAACTCATCTTAAATCACTGGGTGCTGACATAGTGTTTCTTTAAGAAACTCATCTTAAATCACTGGGTGCTGACATAGTGTTTCTTCAAGAAACTCATCTTAAATCACTGGGTGCTGACATAGTGCTTCTTCAAGAAACTCATCTTAAATCACTGGGTGCTGACATAGTGCTTCTTCAAGAAACTCATATTAAATCACTGGGTGCTGACATAGTGTTTCTTTAAGAAACTCATCTTAAATCACTGGGTGCTGACATAGTGTTTCTTTAAGAAACTCATCTTAAATCACTGGGTGCTGACATAGTGTTTCTTTAAGAAACTCATCTTAAATCACTGGGTGCTGACATAGTGCTTCTTCAAGAAACTCATATTAAATCACTGGGTGCTGACATAGTGCTTCTTCAAGAAACTCATCTTAAATCACTGGGGGCTGACATAGTGTTTCTTCAAGAAACTCATCTTAAATCACTGGGTGCTGACATAGTGTTTCTTCAAGAAACTCATATTAAATCACTGGGTGCTGACATAGTGTTTCTTTAAGAAACTCATCTTAAATCACTGGGTGCTGACATAGTGTTTCTTCAAGAAACTCATCTTAAATCACTGGGTGCTGACATAGTGCTTCTTCAAGAAACTCATCTTAAATCACTGGGTGCTGACATAGTGCTTCTTCAAGAAACTCATCTTAAATCACTGGGTGCTGACATAGTGCTTCTTCAAGAAACTCATCTTAAATCACTGGGTGCTGACATAGTGCTTCTTCAAGAAACTCATCTTAAATCACTGGGTGCTGACATAGTGTTTCTTTAAGAAACTCATCTTAAATCACTGGGTGCTGACATAGTGTTTCTTTAAGAAACTCATCTTAAATCACTGGGTGCTGACATAGTGTTTCTTCAAGAAACTCATCTTAAATCACTGGGTGCTGACATAGTGCTTCTTCAAGAAACTCATATTAAATCACTGGGTGCTGACATAGTGTTTCTTTAAGAAACTCATCTTAAATCACTGGGTGCTGACATAGTGTTTCTTCAAGAAACTCATCTTAAATCACTGGGTGCTGACATAGTGTTTCTTTAAGAAACTCATCTTAAATCACTGGGTGCTGACATAGTGTTTCTTTAAGAAACTCATCTTAAATCACTGGGTGCTGACATAGTGTTTCTTCAAGAAACTCATCTTAAATCACTGGGTGCTGACATAGTGCTTCTTCAAGAAACTCATCTTAAATCACTGGGTGCTGACATAGTGCTTCTTCAAGAAACTCATATTAAATCACTGGGTGCTGACATAGTGTTTCTTCAAGAAACTCATCTTAAATCACTGGGTGCTGACATAGTGCTTCTTCAAGAAACTCATCTTAAATCACTGGGTGCTGACATAGTGCTTCTTCAAGAAACTCATATTAAATCACTGGGTGCTGACATAGTGTTTCTTTAAGAAACTCATCTTAAATCACTGGGTGCTGACATAGTGTTTCTTTAAGAAACTCATCTTAAATCACTGGGTGCTGACATAGTGTTTCTTTAAGAAACTCATCTTAAATCACTGGGTGCTGACATAGTGCTTCTTCAAGAAACTCATATTAAATCACTGGGTGCTGACATAGTGCTTCTTCAAGAAACTCATCTTAAATCACTGGGGGCTGACATAGTGTTTCTTCAAGAAACTCATCTTAAATCACTGGGTGCTGACATAGTGTTTCTTCAAGAAACTCATATTAAATCACTGGGTGCTGACATAGTGTTTCTTTAAGAAACTCATCTTAAATCACTGGGTGCTGACATAGTGTTTCTTCAAGAAACTCATCTTAAATCACTGGGTGCTGACATAGTGCTTCTTCAAGAAACTCATCTTAAATCACTGGGTGCTGACATAGTGCTTCTTCAAGAAACTCATCTTAAATCACTGGGTGCTGACATAGTGCTTCTTCAAGAAACTCATCTTAAATCACTGGGTGCTGACATAGTGCTTCTTCAAGAAACTCATCTTAAATCACTGGGTGCTGACATAGTGTTTCTTTAAGAAACTCATCTTAAATCACTGGGTGCTGACATAGTGTTTCTTTAAGAAACTCATCTTAAATCACTGGGTGCTGACATAGTGTTTCTTCAAGAAACTCATCTTAAATCACTGGGTGCTGACATAGTGCTTCTTCAAGAAACTCATATTAAATCACTGGGTGCTGACATAGTGTTTCTTTAAGAAACTCATCTTAAATCACTGGGTGCTGACATAGTGTTTCTTCAAGAAACTCATCTTAAATCACTGGGTGCTGACATAGTGTTTCTTTAAGAAACTCATCTTAAATCACTGGGTGCTGACATAGTGTTTCTTTAAGAAACTCATCTTAAATCACTGGGTGCTGACATAGTGTTTCTTCAAGAAACTCATCTTAAATCACTGGGTGCTGACATAGTGCTTCTTCAAGAAACTCATCTTAAATCACTGGGTGCTGACATAGTGCTTCTTCAAGAAACTCATATTAAATCACTGGGTGCTGACATAGTGTTTCTTTAAGAAACTCATCTTAAATCACTGGGTGCTGACATAGTGTTTCTTTAAGAAACTCATCTTAAATCACTGGGTGCTGACATAGTGTTTCTTTAAGAAACTCATCTTAAATCACTGGGTGCTGACATAGTGCTTCTTCAAGAAACTCATATTAAATCACTGGGTGCTGACATAGTGCTTCTTCAAGAAACTCATCTTAAATCACTGGGGGCTGACATAGTGTTTCTTCAAGAAACTCATCTTAAATCACTGGGTGCTGACATAGTGTTTCTTCAAGAAACTCATATTAAATCACTGGGTGCTGACATAGTGCTTCTTCAAGAAACTCATGTTAAACGCTCCACTCAGGCCAAGCTACGAGTCGGCTGGATCGGTCAGATATACCAGTCTAACTTTGATGCAGAAGCGAGAGGGGTAGCAATCCTGATAAGGAAAAACATTCCTTTTGTTTACTCATCCTTGATTTCAGATCCTAATGGTCGGTATATTATTGTGGTTGGTACACTGAATTCGAAACCAGTAACCTTGGTCAATTTATATGGACCCAACTTCGATGATCCATCAGTTTTCAAAGGGTATTTAAGGACATACCAAATGTCTCGGATCCAAGTGTTATTGTTGGAGGGGACTTTAACTGTACATTAGATCCTCTTTTAGATAAACAGCTATCTAGGTCACTTCAACAATCCATTGCCAGTGTCTGTCTAACTACATTGATGACAAACCTTAACATTGTCAATATTTGGAGACTGACGCACCCAACAGACAGGGATTATTCTTTCTTTTCATCAGTTCATAAATCATATTCCAGAATTGACTATTTTTTGTTGGACTCCAAACTAATTTCAGCAGCTGAGTCGGTTACCTATCACCCTATTCTAATTACGGACCACTCTCCTCTGTCCATGGTGCTGAAACGCGACAATATGTCGAAAGGTCGGCCGTGGCACTTATTTGAAGGAGCAGATTGCCTTTTTCCTCGGAACTAACGACACAGGGGATGTTGACGACTCCACCCTATTTCTTATACATCAGAGAGGAAGAAACGCGCCAATACTAGGCTGAGAGAAATTGAAAGAGAGTTAGGGGAACAGGAGAACGTTTTAGGACGAATTCCTCAAATACAGTCCTTGAGAAGATCACAAAGTTGAAATATGAATACAATACCATCCTTTCGAAACGGGTGGGCTCTTTACTTGCTAGTTTGCTACTGATTCACAAACTATGGAACGCTTTCTCGCTGAATGTGAACTTCCTAAACTAGACAGGGGGGGCAGCTGCTGCACTCGATGCAGGGATAACTTTGGAGGAAATTAACACAGCGATAGCACAATTTCCAAACAGCAAGGCCCCTGGGCCAGATGGATATGTAATAGAATTCTATAAGAAGTACTGCGCCCGTCTATCTCCACTTATGTTGCGAATGTTTAAACAATCCAAAGAAAATGCCAAACTCCCGCAAACACTGTATGAGGCTACAATAGCACTGATCTTGAAAAAAGATAGAGATTCCATGGAGATGTAAACTTATCGCCCGTGTCGTTACTCCCCATAGAAAACAAGGTGTTGACATAGATATTGGCAAACCGATTGAAAACATATTTCCGACATCATACACCCTGACCAGACAGGTTTTATCCCGGGCCGACATATATACTAGAAATTTGAGACGCCTTTTCAACGTAATGTATCACGATCATAAGGTTGAGGCAGTGGTAATAGCTCTTGATGCAGAGAAGGTGTTTGATCAGATTGAGTGGACGTACAGTGGGGCAAAAAAGTATTTAGTCAGCCACCAATTGTGCAAGTTCTCCCACTTAAAAAGATGAGAGGCCTGTAATTTTCATCATAGTTACACTTCAACTACGACAGACAAAATGAGAGAAAAAAAATCCAGAAAATCACATTGAAGGATTTTTAATGAATTTATTAGCAAATTATGGTGGAAAATAAGTATTTAGTCAATAACAAAAGTTGATCTCAATACTTTGTTATATACCCTTTGTTGGCAATGACAGAGGTCAAACGTTTTCTGTAAGTCTTCACAAGGTTCACCCACTGTTGCTCGTATTTTGGCCCATTCCTCCATGCAGATCTCCTCTAGAGCAGTGATGTTTTGGGGCTGTTGCTGGGCAACACGGACTTTCAACTCCCTCCAAAGATTTTCTATGGGGTTGAGATCTGGAGACTGGCTAGGCCACTCCAGGACCTTGAAATGCTTCTTACGAAGCCACTCCTTTGTTGCCCGGGCGGTGTGTTTGGGATCATTGTCATGCTAAAAGACCCAGCCACGTTTCATCTTCAATGCCCTTGCTGATAGAAGGTTTTCACTCAAAATCTCACGATACATTGCCCCATTCATTCTTTTTTTACACGGATCACTCGTCCTGGTCCCTTTGCAGAAAAACAGCCCCAAAGCATGATGTTTCCACCCCCATGCTTCACAGTAGGTATGGTGTTCTTTGGATGCAACTCAGCATTCTTTGTCCTCCAAACACGACGAGTTGAGTTTTTACGAAAAAGTTCTATTTTGGTTTCATCTGACCATATGACATTCTCCCAATCTTCTTCTGGATCATCCAAATGCTCTCTAGCAAACTTCAGACGGGCCTGGACATGTACTGGCTTAAGCAGGGGGACACGTCTGGCACTGCAGGATTTGAGTCCCTGGCGGCGTAGTGTGTTACTGATGGTAGGCTTTGTTACTTTGGTCCCAGCTCTCTGCAGGTCATTCACTAGATCCCCCCGTGTGGTTCTGGGATTTTTGCTCACCGTTCTTGTGATCATTTTGACCCCACGGGGTGAGATCTTGCGTGGAGCCCCAGATCGATGGAGATTATCAGTGGTCTTGTATGTCTTCCATTTCCTAATAATTGCTCCCACAGTTGATTTCTTCAAACCAAGCTGCTTACCTATTGCAGATTCAGTCTTCCCAGCCTGGTGCAGGTCTACAATTTTGTTTCTGGTGTCCTTTGACAGCTCTTTGGTCTTGGCCAGAGTTCAAACAGGTGCCATTAATACAGGTAACGAGTGGAGGACAGAGGAGCCTCTTAAAGAAGAAGTTACAGGTCTGTGAGAGCCAGAAATCTTGCTTGTTTGTAGGTGACCAAATACTTATTTCCACCATAATTTGCAAATAAATTCATAAAAAATCCTACAATGTGATTTCCTGGATTTTCTTTCATCTCATCTTGTCTGTCATAGTTGAAGTGTACCTATGATGAAAATTACAGGCCTCTCTCATCTTTTTAAGTGGGAGAACTTGCACAATTGGTGGCTGACTAAATACTTTTTTGTCCCACTGTATATGATGTCGGTTCTGGAGCATTTCGGGTTTGAAAGGAATTTATTAATTGAATAAGAATTATTTATGCACACCCAATGGCGTCCATGCTAACCAATCAGGGAATGTCACAGTCATTCCGCCTGTTCAAGGGCTGCCGACAGGGGTGCCCTATTTCGCCTGCTCTCTTCGCTATAGCCATGGAACACCTTGCTACTCGCATTCGGGCATGTGCCGATATAGCTTCTGTTAAAATAAAAAGGCACGCAACACAACATTTCCCTATATGCAGACAATGTTCTTTTGTTTTTATCCAAGCCTAAAATTTCTATTCCCCCTTACTTAACTTGATAAATACATTCGGCGTATTCTCTGGCTACAAGATAAACTGGCAAAAAAGCGAATTGATGCCGATATCACGGCCTGTGGATATGCAATTTCTGCAATCTACCCCATTTATAACAGTGATTGACAAATTCACAAGCCTTGGCATTGTAGTGACAAGAGACCTTGATCAGCTATTGAAAGCGAATTGGGACATGAAAATGCATCAGTTTAAAAAAATATAAATTTTTGGGAAAAATCTCCTTGATTGGTCGTATAAATGCTATTAAAATGGTTGTCCTACCCAGGCTTCTTTACCTCTTCCAATGTCTACCCAATTTCATACCACAAAGCTATTTTAAGAAACTGGATTCAATAGTAACTCCATTTTTATGGGATAACAAGGCAGCCAGAATTTCAAAGAAGCATTTATGCAAGTACAAAATAGAGGGGGGCTTTGGCCTTCCTCACTTTAAACTGTATTATTGGGCTGCTAATCTGAACATTGCGTCTTTCTGGAGGGAAAGTCTACCTGGGATGCGACAGAATGATTTGCCTTCATGGCTTTTGATTGAGCAGGCCTTCCTCACTCCCTGCACTTGTTAATAGTCCATCATATGTGAAAAAGACACTTATGACTCTAACCCAGTCATTTGTCATACTCTTAGGATCTGGAAACAGATTAGGTATTTTCTTAACATACCCACTGTATACATTGACAGCCCAATTTGCCAGAATCATGCTTTCCACCCTGCATTGGATGATGTGGTGTTTTCACAGTGGAGGGAGAAGGGGCCAACAACAATTGGTAAACTATACATGGATGGCCAGTTAGCTTCATTTCAACAATTACAGGGAAAGTTCAACATACCAACAACACATTTTTTCAGATACCTGGAAATCAGGAATTTCGTAAGGACACATATCCCACAGTATGGCATGAAGCCAAATAATCCTACATTACATAGCCTGATCCTTGTCAAACCCCATTCAAAGGGGTCTGTCTCTAGACTGTATGAGGTGCTACAGGCCCACATAGAGGTATCCACAGACACCATTAAAAGGGCTTGGGAACAAGAACTTGGTTCAGAAATCTCAGATGAGGACTGGGTAGAAGCTCTCAGGAATATAAACCACAGTTCAGTGAATGCCAGACACAACCCTGTACAGTTTAAGGTGATACACAGGTTACATTACTCAAAAGTAAAACTGCATAAAATATTCCCGGACACCTCACCACTGTGTGAGAGGTGCAAGCAGGATGAGGGGACGTTGACCCACTTATTATGGACATGTCCTAAGTTACATGCTTACTGGGCTCTCCTCTTCGATGACTTATCTAAAGCCTTCGATAGAGTTCTAGCCCCAGACCCATTAACCGCTCTGTTTGGTACAGTTGATGGGAATAACCAGGAGGGGAGACTGTCTCTCTTTGTACTCTATTAGCCAAAAGGCTCATATTGCAATTTTGGAAACTGGAGACTGTACCTACCTTTGAAATGTGGTTATGGGATTTAGGGAATGTAATACGTATGGAAAAGATTCAATACAATACTTCCAATAGAAGTCTAATGTTTTACAAAATATGGCAGCCGATACTGGATAAATGGTCTAGTCCCGCTTCATAACTGGGTTGACGATCTGCTGCTACTCTGTGCTGTACTCCACTCAATATTTATTTTTGTCTTAACTACACTGCTTGTAATGACTATATGCCGTCTTCTTATACATGTACCACCTAATAGGATTTTGTTTTGTTTTGTGTATGTGTGAGTTAAGTTTTGTTTTGTCATATAAATTGTCCATCCCATTCAACAGTACAATGAATGTCAATGTTTGTATTGCTGTCTTTTGAAATTGATTTTTTTATTTTTATAATAAACATATTATAAAAATCTATATATACACCTTATGGAACAGCGGGGATTGTGAAGAGACTCACACATAGGCACAGACACATGCATACACACACATGATAACATACACGTACACATGGATTTAGTGTTGTAGATATGTGGTAGCAGAGTAGGGACCTGAGGGCACACACTTAATATGTTATGAATGTAAGGACTTTAAAAAAAAAAATTGTATAACTGTCTTAATTTTGCTGGACCCCAGGAAGAGAAGCGGCTGCATTAGCAGGAACTAATTGGGATCCATAATACATACAAATACAGCCACACGATGTGTGACCTGTTGCCAGACCAGTGAAAAACAAAAACACCATTGTAAATAAAACCCATTTTAATGTTTATTTATTTTCCTATTTTAACTATTTGCACATCATTCCAACACTGTATACAGTATATACATAATATGACATTTGAAATGTCTCCATTCCTCTGAAACTTTTGTGAGTGTAATGTTTACTGTTTATTTGTTATTGTTGATTTCACTTTTGTTTGTCTATTTCACTTGCTTTGGCAATGTAAACATGAGAGAGAGAGAGAGAGAGAGAGAGAGAGAGAGAGAGAGAGAGAGAGAGAGAGAGAGAGAGAGAGAGAGAGAGAGAGAGAGAGAGAGAGAGAGAGAGATAGACTTTTCCCAAGGCTATTCCTTCAGCTTGTGTTGTGTATAGAATGAGCGCAGGCTCTTCTTGTGTGTCTCTCTATTCTATACGATGGTGCTGGATACAAATCACTTGGTTTATTTGCCTGACACTCTTATCCCGACAAATTTGCAAAAGTCTTGGCTCTAGAATCTATCTGAACACTTTCAAAGCGACAATGTGGCACACACGGCAGTAATTGAGTGGGCTCCCATCCACACTCTCTCGCACTAAGACCCCCTGAACCTCAAACACATAGCTCCACATGGTAACCTCTCATAATCAAAGACACTCTCTGGAAACTAATGTTCTCCCCAGGCTCTCGCTCTCTCTCTTTCTTTCCTTCTCTCCCTTTACCCCCATCTCTCCCTCTCTCCCTTTCGTTCGTTCGTTCTTTCTTTCATTCTCTTTCTTTCTCTCTCTTTTTCTATACCCCTCCCTCCATCTCTCACTCTCTCCCTTTCATTCTCTTTCTTTCTCTCTCTCTTTTTCTATACCCCTCTCTCTTCCTCCCTCCATCTGTCTCTCTCTCCACAGTCTGAGTACTGAAGGCTATCTCGCTGAAAGATCATTTGTTTCCGGCAGTCCCTAAAATGTCTGTAATTTCCATGTCCCATTTTGAGAGAAAAAACCTCCCCCACTCTATTTTTCTTTCCCTTCTCTCCCCATTTCCCCTCTCCTATTTATTTTAATTCCTCCCTTACTTCCACGCCCGCTCCCTGCTTTTGTTCTTCTTTCCTCCCCCTCTCCCTCTCTGATTATCTCTCGCTCTCTGTCTGCTCCAGTCTCTGTTCTCTGTTTTCCTCTCTCTCTGCTACTGTATTTTCCTCTCAACAGATTTCTCCAGCCCCTTCTCTGATTCTCTTTTCTGTCTCTGTCTGCTCCAATTTCTGTTTTCCTCGTCTCATTCTCCCTCTCTTTCTGAGATTATCTCTGCGTCTGTAAAGGTCTGTTTCTGTGGAGGCAGCAGACCAGCAGTAGCTGTAAAAGATGCAGGCTCAGTGTTTTTCTTCTTCTCTGCTTTAAGACTTCCTGTGGGAGTGTCAGTTAGAGCCTGCCCTGCTCACTGAAGGTCACTTTGGGCTGGCAGAAGGGAGGGGGGGGGGGGGGGGGGGGGGGTGTCCCCCAGAGCAGAGAAGAGTGCACACACCAAAATATGAAAATCAAACACACATAGGCACACAGACACGCTCACCCACCCTCTCACCCCCCATCGACACCAAACACACACCACACAAAGGGAATCCAGATAAAAGCAGAGCGCTGCTAGGTCTCTCATGGCTCCGGCTTCAAGAGCTTAGCTCAGACTCACACTGCATATCATATAACTGCCAAATGCCACTGAGCCTAGTGCTACAGGCAGGATTCATGTCAACATCAATGGCTTCATAATCATAATGAGAACTCTATATGGCTGGGTGACGGTTCAACAGCACATAGGCAGTCTACAATTACTATTAAGAATGCTTCAAAAGAGTACTAAACCTTTGACATGAAACTCCTCAATCAACTGAACAGAACAATGGCTAATGTAAATGCACAAGGGTTTCTAGATTCTACAACCTCACAGGCAAACACAGCCAAACACACCAACAAACAGATATTATGAAAAAGTAGACCATTACTTTAATGAAATGAGCTGTAAACTCAATTTAAGGACTGAATCAGTGGCATGCTCCTTCTGGGAACCTACGCATGGTTTGTTTCTGCTGAAGTGTTTAACCCTTCAGCTAGTCGCCCCACCTGGGAGTGAACCCAAGGTGCTGCTAACTCAAACCAGCTCAATGGCTTTACGGTCTGTTTGGAAAATCTCTGTTGCACACGTGAACAAATATACATTTTCTCAGGGTTCTACACAGACAAAGAGAGAGAGAGAGAGAGAGAGAGAGAGAGAGAGAGAGAGGAGAGAGAGAGCGAGAGAGAGAATCCTCACTATGCTGCACTACAAACACATACACAGACATACACACACACACACACACACATCACTGAGCTAAATACTCTCTCACACTCACAGACTGGGGAAAGGTTAAGGTGGAGAGGGAGGGAGGGAGGGAGGGAGGGAGGGAGGGAGGGAGGGAGGGAGGGAAAGGGGGAAAATAAATAGGAACACCTGTTTATAAAACACAGGCACACAAAACCGTACTCTCTCCGCCTCCAGCTGTTGGCTTAACCTGACAGGGGGACTGAGCAGAAACATGAAACTGAGCCAGGCTCGCATGAATTAGCTATTTTTGTATGTACACAGCCTTTAGTTTAATAGGAAATTGCCTGCGCAACTGTGATAAATGACATTTTCTATCAAGTGCAATGTGAGGGATGGGCCGTGAATCAGAGTGACTAGTGAAATGATGTCATCATAATGTCACATCCTCAAAAGAACATAGACAACAGCCTAAAGTAGTATGACTTTGTTTCTTTCATCACTGGAGAAAGTCTTGGATATGACAAAATCAGATGCTAATCAGATGCAAGCATTCTGGAAGTGTGTGTGTGTGTCTCAATATGTGTGTGTAATGTATCCATAATGACAGCTGTAACCAGTGATGTGGTTGTAAGTGTGAAAGCCCGTATTGAAAAAGACATTTGGCAATAAACCATCTAAGATGTCTTCCAGCCAGTTGTTGAGTGGTAGACTATTATCCTCTTAAAAGGGTCAGTGACGACCGAGGGGGAGCCATATTGGGCCCATCTGGACAAGGTCAACACCCTTAGACTATAAAAAGGCCCCAAAAAGAGGGACAGCACTCCTAAACGAGCCAGGACAACAAGGATGTGTGCCTCCTAAACGAGCCAGGACAACAAGGATGTGTGCCTCCTAAACGAGCCAGGACAACAATGATGTGTGCCTCCTAAACGAGCCAGGACAACAAGGATGTGTGCCTCCTAAACGAGCCAGGACAACAAGGATGTGTGCCTCCTAAACGAGCCAGGACAACAAGGATGTGTGCCTCCTAAACGAGCCAGGACAACAAGGATGTGTGCCTCCTTTGTCCAAAAGTCTCCTTCAGCTCTGATCTTTCACCTCTCGCTCTTAAGTGCTTCCAATTATTCACAGGATCCTGATTTATGTGCTAAGATTAGCACTCTGTGACTGCATCACAAATGGCAGCCTATTCCCTATATAGTGCACTACTTTTTTTTACCAGGGCTCATAGGGTACAGGGTGTCATTTGGGACACACCTGCTGTCTTTCTGCCCCAGAAATGACCATCGCTGACCCTCTGGCTCAGGGGAAAGATCAAGGAAAAACGCTCAGGTCTGAGAAAGAGTGTGTACGTGTGCAATGGATTTGAGACTGAGGAAGAGAGCATAAATGTGTATGTAAGTAATACAATACATAATGTACATTTAGAGCAGGGCCCTTATATACAGGACCAGTCAAAGGTTTGGACACACCTACTCATTCAAGGGTTTTTCTTTATTTTTACTATTTTCTACATTGTAGAATAATAGTGAAGACATCAAAACTATGAAATAACACATGGAATCATGTAGTAATCAAATAAGTGTTAAACAAAGGCAGATTTCCACTGGTCTAATGTCCATTGCTTGTGTTTCTTTGCCCAAGCAAGCTATTCTTCTTATTGGTGTCCTTTAGTAGTGGTTTCTTTGTAGCAATTTGACCACGAAGGCCTGATTCACACAGTCTCCTCTGAACAGTTCATGTTGAGATGTGTCTGTCACTTCAACTCTGTGAAACATTTATTGGGTCTGCAATCTGAGGTGCATTTAATTGCCCATTTCTAAGGCTGGTAACTCTAATGAACTTATCCTCTCCAGCAGAGGTAACTCTGGGTCTTCCATTCGTGTGGTGGTCCTCATGAGCGCCAGTTTCATCACAGCACTTGATGGTTTTCCGTATTGAATGACCTTCATGTCTTAAAGTAGTGATGGACTGTCGTTTCTCTTTAGCTGTTCTTGCCATAATATGGACTTGGTCTTTTACCAAATAGGGCTATCTTCTGTATACCACCGCTACCTTGTCACAACACAACTGATTGGCTCAAACGCATTATGGAAAGAAACTCCACAAATTAACTTTTAACAAGCCACACCTGTTAATTTAAATACATTCCAAGTGACTACCTCATGATGCTGGTTGAGAGAATGCCAAGAGTGTGCAAAGCTGTCATCAAAGCAAAGGATGGCTACTTTGAAGAATCTGAAATATAAAATATATTTTGAATTGTTTAACACTTTTCTGGTTACTACATGATTCCATGTGTGTTATTTCATAGTTTTGACATCTTCACTATTATTCTACAATGTAGAAATAAGTAAAAATAAAGAAAAACCCAATAATTAGTAGGTGTGTCCAAACCTTTGACTGGTACTGTATGTTAATCTGTCGATACCATATCTGCGCACGTTTATATGTTTGTGCACTCATGTGTGAGTGAGTTTGTGTGTGTATCAGAGAGAAGTGTGTGTGAGAGTGTTTACATAAGTGGGAGGATCTCATGCTAATGTCTTGGCTTCAGCGTTAGTCTTTTCACAAGAAAGGCCCAAGGCTGTTGGAGATTTATCTGAACATTTCCCTCATAAAAAAGTAAAGCCAAACAAATACCCAGTGGAGAGATGCCCACTGCTCTTCTGCCATACCTTTAGTTAGTTAACACTGGACATACCCACTCCCCTCTGGACATACAACCTCTGTATGCCTCTCTCTCTCCATCTTTCTGCCTCACTCTCTCTCCATCACTCTCAGCCCTCCTTTCTTCCCCTCTCCATATGTCCCTGGCTTTCTATTGCTCTCTCTCCATCTCTCTCCGACCGCATCCGCTCCTCTCTCTCCCTTCTTTATCACAGGAAAATCCTGCTGAGATAAAAAAAGATACATGACAAAAGAATCCATGTCCTTTCTGTGTGTCTGGAGGGAGAGAACGGCGAACTAGAGAAGAGAGAGGTTTAGGACGGTATATGTTACAAGGCTAGGACCAGTGAATGAACAACAACAACAGATCTCCCTACAGGCTCTATGCAGAGTCAACAGGTGCCTGAGTAGAGGTTCTGCTCTCCTGAATGAGTCCACAAATACAGCGTGAACGTTGGTGCGTAATTCATCTTTAGTGCACACTGCACATAGTGTTGATTTGCTTTGTGAAACATTGGATCTAACAATCACGTATATTTTGTGGTTGTGTGATCGGCGCTGCGCCTGGGTGACTCCAGAGCAGGGTGTTGTGGTGATGTCATGTGTCTGCTGCCTCCCAGTGTGTCCCCCTGGACAGCTGCTACAGTGACAGAGAGGTACTTAAGCGAGGGGGTGTGGTATATGGCCAGTATACCACGGCTAAGGGCTGTTCTTATGCACGACTCAATCTGGTTACCAATGTAATTAGAACAGTAAAAAGTCATTTTTGGTCATACCCATGGTATACGGTCTGCTATAGCACAGCTTTCAGCCAATCAGCATTCAGAGCTCGAACCATCCGGTTTATAATGTACTATAGAGCGTACAGGATAACAGGCTGCAGCAGCACAGTAGGCTAACGACAGAATACTGGTCACATGATTACAGTCTCACAGCTCCCTATGTCTCTGTCTCAGCTCAGCTGTAATAAACACATCACATTCATAGGGTAGTGGGGGGGCATCATCTATCTACTGCTACACACACACACACACATCCTTCCGCACATACTAAAAAGGGAGAAAGTATGACAGAAGCTGAGAGTGTTTGCCAGGGAGAGGGAGGCTGAGAGCACACTCAAGAAGAAAAGTAAGAGGCCGACAGAAGGACAAGGAACAAGGGACAAAGACACACAGGGAAATGAGAGGAGCGAGAGAACAGAAGAGAGGAGAATGGAGAGAGAGATAGAGAGGCAGGGCTGCACACACTCAAAGGCCCTTGATTAGGTCATCTTTATTAATATCCCCAATAACAAACAGCCCATCCCTCTCTCCCTCGCTTCCTCCCTCCTCCTCTCCGTCTGTTCCTGTAGCTCCTTAAGAGATGGCGAGGCCTTTTCCGACACAATGGGTGGCCTGTGTGGATACAGGGCTGTGGGCGAACACACACACAAAGGGGTTGTGTGGGGGTGATCTGTCAGAGGGTAACGGTGTGGAGTGGTGTGGTGTATGGGGTAGAGGAGGAGGACAGACAAGAAGGGGACCGCAGACACACAGACAGATTTGTTCCTTCTGACAGAAGAAGGATGGTTCCCTTCTAGCCTTGTTGCAGGGAGGAGAACAGGTAGAAAGAAGTGTGTGTGTGTATTGTGAGGGAGGGAGCTGGTTAAAGAGCACAGGGGATGTTGTTCTCCTCCATGCGTGGCTGGGTCACATCTCCTGCCTGATGATGAACAGTTAGAGGCTGACCAACAGCCTAGAACACAACCAGGCCTTTGGCTCGCTCTCTCTGTCTCACACTCTGTCTCGTGGGCACCCATTCAACAGAAACAGGCAGCCACCATCTAACATGTTACACCATGTGTGAGGCCCAAATGGCACCCCATTCCCTTTATAGTGCACTACTTTTGATGAGAAATGCAATATGTATGAGAGTGTAATTTGGGACATAGTTCATCTATACAACAGGGGCCTCGAAACTGTCTGGTGCAAAATACAACAAGGGCCTAGAGGTCAGCAGCAGCGGTGGATTTAGGTATGTATTTAGGTATGTATTTAGGTATGTATTTAGGTATGTATTTAGGTATGTATTTAGGTAGTATGTATTTAGGTATGTATTTAGGTATGTATTTAGGTATGGATTTAGGTATGTATTTAGGTAGTATGTATTTAGGTATGTATTTAGGTATGTATTTAGGTATGTATTTAGGTATGTATTTAGGTATGTATTTAGGTATGTATTTAGGTAGTATGTATTTAGGTAGTATGTATTTAGGTATGTATTTAGGTATGTATTTAGGTATGTATTTAGGTATGGGTGACATGGGCCGCCACCCAAGGTAGCATCTCGCCCGCGGCGCCCATGGAATGGTGACATTTTCTCGATCTGTTTTCTATCGCTCATTTTCACGTCACATCAATGATATCATGTCACCGTGTGGGACTGTGGGTTGATTAACCTCGTCAGAGTGGGCGCCCTGATTCTAGCTTGTGAGCTAGGCAGGCTGCTGCCTGGGAAGGTCTCCCACTCAGAAGTACGAGATGGGAAGGGGGGTGGGGGTAGGTTGACCTCAGGTCTCCCCACTGGAAGCCCGAGGTAGGGAGAGCGGGGGGGTTGACCTCAGGTCTCCCCACTGGAAGCCCGAGGTAGGGGGAGGGGGTAGGTTGACCTCAGGTCTCCTCACTGGAAGCATGAGGTAGGGGGAGCGGGGGAATCTATCAAATAGCGCACTCTAACTTTGTACAGTACTAATGCAATTAGTAAAATCAGTCACACTACGAAATGCTACCAAATAAACCACAATTAATTCACAATACTGTGAATATATAGTTTCACAGACATATTGTTGCATTTTTTTCTGGTTTGTGTGAAATCATTAAGAATAGTATAAAACCAGTCTGCACACCACCAAGATGAACTGGTTTAGTCTTGACTCTTGGTTGACAGTGTTGGGGGATGGGTAATGTATTGATGCTCAAGTGCCAAATCAACACAAATGGATAAGAAAAGGTCTAAACCATCAGGTGTCCAGTCTAAGAAAAAGAGCAAAGAAGAGGAGAAATGTGCAAAAGATAAAAGGTATGCAGCTATGTCATCTCTTTATGAGTATATTATGTATGTAATGAAATAGTATCATAGGCTAGTGTTTGTTAGCCTATGTTGCTTGCTATGCTATTACACATAGGGCGACAATATTCTGTTCTCTGTCCAACTAGCTTACATAACATTGGATATAATTTCACACAGCTTCATCATGATAATGTGCAGCAAAAATTATTGATTTGGTTAACTTTCATTGAGGTGACATCATAAAGGTTTTCTGTGATTGTATTGACTAGGTCGTGAGCTCAGCAAGGGGAATTTCCAATGTTGTAGGCTAACTTAAAATATTATGCTGATATTTTATATATTTTGTGATATATTGAGTCTTTTGGGGTGTCTTATGCCTAGAATTAGTCCAGGAGGTCATATGATTTATTTGGTTCCTATTACGAAATGTTGATAAATTGTGCATAATGACATGTATATTTAATTGTGCAACAAATGTATTTAGGGTGTCAGACTCATATACAATACTTCAATGCAAATTCAGGGGCACTTCTGAAATATTTTGGAGCACTCTCTGGCACTGGCCAGGATGAGGAGTCATCTACCTCCTCGGCCACACAGGCCTCTTCAGAGATGATCTCGGAGCCTCAGGATGAGGAGCCACCCACACAGGTGTCTTCACAAATGTTGTCTGAGGATGAGGATGAAGACCCATTTGCTTCCACTTCTCCCCAGCAGGATTCTTCAGGTGTGTTTGAGCGCACGTGTTCATGCGTTCATGTGTGCATCCCTGCATAACATAAACAAAATAAATAATTTCCCTTTTGCAAAGTTTTAAGTTTCCATATTGTAGGTAACAATGATGGTTTTATTATTACTGGGTATGTATGTGTGATGTTCCACCACTATAAATGCTGTGAATAACGTGTGTAAACTAATGCCCATGTGCTCTCCATTAGAAATGCCTGTAGCAGTATCCCTACCAAATCCTGCTGCTGAGGATGAACCACTGTCTACAGACCCTGCTGACTGGTCTTCCGTTCTGACTGACAGAATTTGGACACAACTAGTTTGCAGAGGACCAAGTGAGGTACCACCTAACTTTGTTTTCCCAAGGAATGAGAAGGATGGAAGAAGTTGCCACCACCAGTATTCAGGAAGCCCTTGGTGAGTGATGAAAAAATCCCTAGAAGTTGGTTGGTGTATTCTGAAAGAAACAACAGCCTCTTCTGCTCCTGCTGCAAACTCTTTTCTAAGAAGAAAATGTATTTAGCAAACCCAGGACTGACAGACTGGAAACATGCACGTTCTTTGCTGACTTCACCCGACAGCAGTCCAGAACACCAAAACTGCATGAAAACATGGAAAGAACTGGCAATGAGGATCAAAAAAGGGGAAACAATTGATAAGCACGAGTGGCACTTTCAGAGGCTGAGAGGATAAGATGGAGTGAGGTGTTGACACGCCTGACTGCTATTGTGCAGTCTCTGGCTATTAGAAATCTGTCACTAAGAGGACACACAGAAACACTGTACTCTCCATCAAATGGACATTTCCTCAAAGAGGAACTGATGGCACAATTTGATCCAGTCATGAAAGAGCACCTTAACCGTGTCCAAAAAAGGACCTTGAGTCACACCACCAGCTACCTCTGCCACCAAATACAGAATTAACTCATTGATTTGTTGAGCAGCAAAGTCCTTTCAATAATGGTGAGTGACATCAAGCTGGCAAAATTCTTCTCTATCATTCTAGATTGCATCTCAGATGTCAGCCACACTGAACAGTTGTTAGTTGTAATTAGAATTGTGTTAGTGAAGGGGGAGCTCCACATAAATGAACATTTTATGGGGGTTTTGGAGGCAGAGGAGTCCACAGGCCAACATTTGGCATCCCTGATTCTCAAAAGATTAGAGGAGCTGAACATTTCTTTTGAGGACTGCAGAGTCTGATGATAATGGGGCCAACATGAGAGGCAGAAACAAAAGGTGTCCAAGCCAGACTTCTGGAAATGAATCGAAGAGCTCTGTTTGTGCCATGTGAGGCTCACACATTGAACCTGTTTGTGGCTGATGCTGCTAAAAGTTCTGTCGATGCCACAGGTCACTTTGGCATCTTACACAAACTGTACACCTTGTTCTCAGCCTCCACCCAGCAATGGGCCATCTTGAAAAAACATGTGGACATCACTTTGAAGATGTGGACTGAGACAAGGTGGAAGAGTAAAGTTAAGAGTGTCGAGCCACTGAGGTATCAGGCAGCAGCGGTGAGAGAGGCACTGATTGGGGTGAGGGATCAAACCAAAGACCCTGTGATAAAGATTGAGGCCCAGTCCTTGTCAGAGGAGGTGGGATCATACCGCTTCACCATCTGTACAGTGGTGTGGTGTGATATCTGGAGCCAGATCCAACATGTAAGCAAGCTGATGTAATCTCCCAGTATGCATGTGGATGTTGCAGTCAGTCTTCTCAGAAAGACAGAGACGTCTCAGCAACTACAGAGCAACAGGCTATATTACTGCACAAACTTCAGCCAAGGATATTTGTGAGGGTATGAATGTAGAAGCCAATGTACAACAAAAAGGGCTGAGATCCACAAAGCAGCACTTTTCATATGAATCATTTGATGAGACTTTTGAGTGATGCCCTGAAGAAGCTGGAGGGGACATTTTTCAATGTCGTTGTTGATGCTGCAACCTCAGCCCTTCAGGAAAGATTTCCCACATTGGAAAATGTGGGAGAGAAGTTTGGAGTGGTGTCAACATTCCAAAGTCTCTCAAATGAGGAGCTGACAGAACAATGTTTGGCCCTTAGTATGACACTGCACTATAAAGAACACTCAGAGTTGGATGGCAGAGAGCTTGCACAGGAATGGAAGAACTTGCCTGACTTGCCATCGAAGACCATGACCCTGGTTGAGCTGCTGATATTTATACACGAAAGGGAGCTCTCGGAAATTGTCTTACTCTTCCAGTGACCGTAGCTGAAGCAGAGAGGAGCTTTTCAAAGCTGAAGCTCATCAAATCCTACCTGAGTTCCACCATGTCACAGGAATGCCTTAGTGGCCTTGCTCTCGCCAGTATTAACCATGCAATTGCTTGGCATATTTCTTACGATGATGATGTTAAAATTGATGACTTTGCATTAAGGAAGGCAAGAAAGGTCAGGGTTTAGATGGCAGTTGTGCAATTTAGTTTGTGTGTTTCTTGTTTGAAGTGCAATAGTGTAATAATCAGGTTCTCTTCTTTATAAGTGTGTTATTCTATTTGTGTATTTGTGTGATATAGGATTTATGCAATTAAGTTTTATTTGTGTGTTTGTTGTTAGCAATAGGGTAATAGTGTAAAAATTTGATGATCTTTTTTATTTGTATTTACACTACCGTTCAAAAGTTTGGGGTCACTTAGAAATGTCCTTGTTTTTGAAAGAAAAGCTCCTTTTTTTTGTCCATTAAAATAACATCAAATTGATCAGAAATACAGTGTAGACATGGCTAATGTTGTAAATGACTATTGTAGCTGGAAATTGCTGATTTTTTTTATGGAATATCTACATAGGCGTACAGAGGCCCATTATCAGCAACCTGCGTTCCAATGACACGTTGTGTTAGCTAATTCAAGTTTATCATTTTAAAAGGCTAATTGGTCATTAGAAAACCCTTTTGGAATTATGTTTGCGCAGCTGAAAACTGTTGTCCTGATTAAAGATGCAATACAACTGGCTTCTTTAGACTAGTTGAGTATCTGGAGCATCAGCATTTGTGGGTTTTATTACAGGCTCAAAATGGCCAGAAACAAATAACTTTCTTCTGAAATGTGTCAGTCTATTCTTGTTCTGAGACATTATGGCTATTCCATGCGAGAAATTGCCAAGAAACTGAAGATTCAATACAAGACTGTGTACTACTCCCTTCACAGAACAGAGCAAACTGGATCTAACCAGAATATAAAGAGGAGTGGGAGGCCTCGGTGTACAACTGAGCAAGAGGACAAGTACATTAGAGTGTCTGGTTTGAGAAACAGACGCCTAAATTCCTCAACTGGCAGCTTCATTAAATAGTACCCGCAAAACACCCGTCTCAACGTCAACAGTGAAGCGGCGACTCCGGGATCCTAGCCTTCTAGGCAGAGTTCCTCTGTCCAGTGTCTGTGTTCTTTTGGCCATCTTAATATTTTCTTTTTATTGGCCAGTCTGAGAAATGTCTTTTTCTTTGCAACTCTGCCTAGGCCAGCATCCCGGAGTCGCCTCTTCACTGTTCCTGTTGAGACTGGTGTTTTGCGGGTACTATTTAATAAAGCCTTTCCTTGTTACTTCTATTTGATATTTATGAGTCTTATTTGTGTATATATTTTTATATTTATATAGTTTTAAATGTTATTATTATTTATTTGTGTTGTTCCACATGTCTGAATAAAAATGACAGTTGGTGCTGTCACGCCCTGACATTTGTGTTGTGGGATCTTGACTATGTTTAGTTGCCTGTCTGCACTAAGTTGTATAGCTTCACGGTTCGTTTGTTGGTTTTGTTGGTTTTGTTAAGTGTTTCATTCATTAAAAGAGAATGTACGCATACCACACTGCGCCTTGGTCCGATCCTTAAAACGAACCTGACAGAATATCCCACCAAAAATGGACCAAGCAGCGTGTACAGGAGGAGTGGACTTGGGAGGAGATCCTGGATGGAAAAGGACCCTGGACGCAGGCCGGGGAGTATCGCCGTACTAAGGAGGAGATAGAGGCAGCGAAAGTGGAACGGCGACGATACGAGGAGATAGCTCAACGGACCAAGCACAAGAGGCAACCCAATAAAAAAAATTGGGAGGGGGCACATGGAGCCAGTGAGGGAGTCGAGTGAGGAGCTCGACGCAAGATTCCGGAGAGAGGTGCTGGCATTGAGAGCGCTGCAGAGCAGGCGTGCTGAGGTGCGTGTCATCAGCCCGGTGCCACCTGTACCGGTCCCACGCACCAGGTCTCCAGTGCGCTTTCACAGTCCAGTACGTCCTGTGCCTCCTCTCCGCACTCGCCCTGAGGTGCGTGTCATCAGCCCGGTGCCACCTGTACCGGTCCCACGCATCAGGTCTCCAGTGCGCTTTCACAGTCCAGTACGTCCTGTGCCTCCTCTCCTCACTCGCCCTGAGGTGCATGTCACCAGCCTGGTACCACCAGTGCCGGCACCACGCATCAGGCCTCCAGTGCGCCTCCACAGTCCGGGGTCTTCAGTGACGATCCCCAGTCCGGGGCCTCTAGCATCGAGCTGCAGTCCAGAGCCTCCGGCAATGATCAACGGTCCGGTTCTACAAAGGCGGAGGGATCAGCATAAAGAGGGCGTCCAGAACCGGAGCCGCCACCGAGGGTAGATGCCCACCCGGACCCTCCCTTATAGGTTCAGGTTTGCGGCCGGGAGTCCGCACCTTTGGGGTGGGACGGACTAATTCTATATATTTTTCTTAGGTCAGGGTGTGACTAGGGTGGGTACTCTAGTTTTTGTATGTCTAGGGGTTTTTGTATGTCTAGGGGTTTTTGTATGTCTATGTTGGCCTGATATCGTTCCCAATCAGAGACAGCTGTTTATCATTGTTTCTTTCTTTCTTTCTTTTTTTTTTATTTTACCCCTTTTTCTCCCCAATTTCGTGGTATCCAATTGTTGTAGTAGCTACTATCTTGTCTCATTGCTACAACTCCCGTACGGGCTCGGGAGAGACGAAGGTTGAAAGTCATGCGTCCTCCGATACACAACCCAACCAAGCCGCACTGCTTCTTAACACAGCAAGCATCCAACCCGGAAGCCAGTCGCACCAATGCGCCGGAGGAAACACTGTGCACCTGGCCACCTTGGTTAGCGCACACTGCGCCCAGCCCGCCACAGGAGACGCTGGTGCGCGATGAGACACAGACACCCCTACCGACCAAGCCCTCCCTAACCCGGGCGACGCTAGGCCAATTGTGCGTCGCCCCACGGACCTCCCAGTCGCGGCCGGTTACGACAGAGCCTGGGCGCAAACCCAGGGACTCTGATGGCACAGCTGGCGCTGCAGTACAGCGCCCTTAACCACTGCGCCACCCGGGAGGCCCTTTATCATTGTTTCTGATTGGGGATCATATTTAGGTAGCCATTTTCCACATTTGTGTTGTGGGATCTTGACTATGTTTAGTTACCTGTCTGAACTAAGTTGTATAGCTTCACGTTTCGTTTGTTGGTTTTGTTAAGTGTTTCATTCATTGAAAGAGAATGTACGCATACCACGCTGCGCCTTGGTCCGATCCTTACGACGAACGTGACAGGTGCTGAAGGGGCGGTTCCCCAGGGAGCCATACAAGCTACAACCGCCACTGGTCGGCAGCAATGCTGTTTTTCATCCTTTCTCTTCAAATCAGGCTCTGATTCAGACCTGGGGCAACAACAGAGTGGTCTCTGTGCCCAATCAATGATATTAATCAATCAATTACATGAGACTAATTAAAATAATTAACCAGGGAGAAGAGAAAATCAGTAACACTGCGTACCTTGAGGCCTTAATCTATATTCCTGGTCTAACCTCCTAGTCCATGGTTGCGGCCCTAATGACACCCTTCAGTCTCCACATGGCTTCATTCTCCTCTAATCTCCCCTCCCACAGAAGGAGCTTCAACTACATCCGCTTCCCGCAGCGCTACAACCACACCCACCTGTGGAACATATGCCTTCCAGCCCAAGTGCAACTTCATCGTGAGTGGCATTCTCAATATCTACGTCCCAAAAGGCAACCCATTCCCTATACAGTGTATTCAGAAAGTATTCAGACCCCTTGACTTTTTTTGTTGTTGAAGCCCCTTTGGGCGCAATTACAGCAGTCTTACAGAGTCTTCTTGGGTATGACACTAGAAGCTTGGCACACCTGTATTTGGGGAGTTTCTCACCTTTTTCAGTCAGTTAATAACAAATTCTTATTTACAATGACAGCCTACTGGGGAACAGTACTGGTTAACTGCCCTGTTCAGGAGCAGGACGACAGATTTTTTGTTTGTCAGCTCGGGGATTCAAACCAGCAACCGTTTGCTTACTGGCACAACGCTCTAACCACTAGGCTACCTGCTGATCCTCACAAGCTCTGTCAAGTTGGATGGGGAGTGTCACTGCACAGATATTTTCAGGTCTCTCCAGAGATGTTCGATCAGGTTCACGTCCGGGCTCTGGCTGGGCCACTCAAGGACAGTCAAAGACTTGTCCCGAAGCCACTCCTGCATTGTCCTGGCTGTGTGCTTAGGGTCATTGTCCTGTTTGAAAGCCCCAATTTGAGGCTTTTTGGCAAACAAACGGGTTGTCATGTGCCTTTTACTGAGGAGTGGCATTCCTCTGGCCACTATACCATACTGGCCTGATTGGTGGAGTGCTGCAGAAGGTTGTCCTTCTGGAAGGTTCTTCCATCTCCAACTCCCTGACCATGGCTCTTTTCCCCCGATTGCTCAGTTTGGCCGAGCGGCCAGCTCTAGGAAGAGACTTGATGGTTCCAAACCTTAATTTAAGAATGATGGAGGACATTGTGTTTTTGGGGACCTTCAATGCTGCAGACATTTTTTGCTACCCTTCCCCAGATCTGTCCCTTGACGCAATTCTGTCTTGGAGATCTATGGACAATTCCTTTGACCTCATGGCTTTTTGCTCTGGTATGCACTGTCAACTGCGGGACCTTATATAGACAAGTATGTGCCTTTCCAAATCATGTCCAATCAATTTAATTTACCAGAGGTGGACTCCAATCAAGTTATAGAAACATCTCAAGGATGTTCAATGGAAACAGGATGCACCTGAGCTCAATTACGAGTCTCATAGCAAAGGGTCTGAATATTTATGTAAATAAGGTATTTGTTTTTTATTTTTACTACATTTGCAAACATTTCTAAAAACTTGTTTTCACTTTTTCATTATGGGGTATTGTGTATAGATTGCTGAGGAACATTTTTTATTTAATCAATTTTAGAATAAGGTTATAACATAACAAAATGTGGAAGGGGTCTGAATACTTCCTGAAATGCACTGTCTAGTGCAGTAGATTTGACCGTAGGGAATAGGGCGCCATTTTAGATGCACACCATACCAACGAGTACACTGGGTATATTTCAGGTTATGATGGAATCAGTGGGTCTGTAACTGAGTAGCTGATGGACTAGAAGCAGACTCTGTGATCAGATAAAACACACTTTAACACAGACCTCCTCTCTTTCTCTCCTCTCTATATCTCTTGCTCTCATTCTCATGTTCTCTCTCTCCCCTCTCTCTTATCAATTTACAGTGGGGGAGAGCTTAGAGAATCAATGTCCTGAATGCACTGTGTGAAATGATGAACCTCTTTGGGCTGAGATCCCGCTAGCGGGATCGATATGACAACAGCCAGTGAAAGTGCAGGGCGCCAAATTCAAAACAACAGAAATCTCATAATTAAAATTCCTCAAACATACAAGTATTTTACACCATTTTAAAGATACACTTCTTGTTAATCCCACCACAGTGTCCGATTTCAAAAAGGCTTTACAGCGCAAGCAAACCAAACGATTATGTTAGGTCAGAGCCAAGTCACAGAAAAACACAGCCATTTTTCCAACCAAAGAGAGGAGTCATAAAAAGCAGAAATATAGATTAAATTAATCACTAACCTTTGATCTTCATCAGATGACACTCATAGGACTTCATGTTACACAATACATGTATGTTTTGTTTGATTAAGTTCATATTTATATAAAAATATGAAATCTCAATTTACATTGGAGCGTTACGTTCAGTAGGTCCAAAACATCCGGTGATTTTGCAGCGAGCCACATCAATTTACAGAAATAGTCATAATAAACATTGATAAAAGATACAACTATTATGCACGGAATTATAGATACACTTCTCCTTAATGCAACCGCTGTGTCAGATTTAAAAAAAACTTTACGGAAAAAGAACACCATGCTATAATCTGTACGGCACTCAGAGACCAAAACAACCCAAACAGATATCCGCCATGTTGTATAGTCAACAGAAGTCAGAAATAGCATTATAAATATTAACTTACCTTTGATGATCTTCATCAGAATGCACTCCCAGGAATCCAAGTTCCACAATAAATGTTTGTTTTGATCGATAATGTCTAGAATTTATGTCCAAATACCTCCTTTTGTTAGCGCGTTCAGTTCACAAATCCAAATTCATGATGCGCTATCACTAGGAGCAGACGAAAAGTCAAAAAGTTCCGTTACAGTCCATAGAAACATGTCAAACGATGTTTAGAATTAATCTTTAGGGTGTTAACATACATTTTCAATAATGTTCCAACCGGAGAATTCCTTTGTCTGTAGAAATGCAATGGAACAGAGCTCGCTCTCACGTGAACGAGCGTGGCCAGCTCGTGGCTCTCTGGCAGACCTCTGACTCATTCCCCCCACTTCACAGTAGAAGCATCAAACAAGGTTCTAAAGACTGTTGACATCTAGTGGAAGCCTTAGGAAGTGCAACATGACCAGTATCCCACTGTATCGTCGATAGGCAATGAGTTAAAAACTCAGATTTCCCACTTCCTGGTTGGATTTTTTTCTCAGGTTTTATGCCTGCCATATGAGTGCTGTTATACTCACAGACATCATTCAAACGGTTTTAGAAACTTCAGAGTGTTTTCTATCCAAATATACTAATAATATGCATATCTTAGCTTCTGGGACTGAGTAGCAGGCATTTTACTCTGGGCACCTCTGGGCATCTTATTCATCCAAGCTACTCAATACTGCCCCCAGCCATAAGAAGTTAAAGTTAACGGCAGCTATTAAATGCTGTTAAAGTTGCGAAGAGATCGATAGAAAGGCCCTCAGTAATGATCGGAAATTGCTCTCCTCTTTCAAAAGACAGCAACCACTAGGAGACAAGAGGAGGAGGATGTTGTGGTATGTATCAATCCAGAAGAAGAAAAGTATTGGCTGGCCCTTTAAGTAAGAACAACAGAGGATATTTTATATTTGAGATTCTTCAATGTTGCCACCCTTTGATATTTGGAAAGAAAGAAACCGAGGGAGATGGTAAGAGAGATTGAGAGAGAGAGGAAGATGAAGAGAGAGATTCCTGTGCTAAGCTAAGCGCTGCCCTCCTGTGCAGTCCATTGATTGAATAAGCGATGGGAGAGAACACCACATTATCCTGCTTGCCAATAAATCAATAGACCAGTTCCAATTACTGCCTCTGCTGCTATATCCTGCTGCTGCTATATGCTATATACTGCTGCTATATGCTGCTGCTGCTATATCCTGCTGCTATATGCTATTTATACTGCTGCTGCTATATACTGCTGCTGCTATATACTACTGCTGCTATATACTGCTGCTGCTATTTACTGCAGCTATATCCTGCTGCTGCTATATCCTGCTGCTGCTATATACTGCTGCTGCTATATACTGCTGCTATATACTGCTGCTGCTATATACTTCTGCTGCTATATGCTATTTACTGCTGCTATATACTGCTGCTATATCCTGCTGCTGCTATATGCTATATACTGCTGCTATATGCTGCTGCTGCTATATCCTGCTGCTATATGCTATTTATACTGCTGCTGCTATATACTGCTGCTGCTATATACTGCTGCTATTATATACTGCTGCTATTATATACTGCTGCTGCTATATCCTGCTGCTATATGCTATTTACTGCTGCTAAATACTGCTGCAATTTACTGCTGCTAAATACTGCTGCTGCTATATACTACTGCTGCTGCTATATGCTATTTACTGCTGCTATTTACTGCTGCTATTTACTGCTGCTATTTACTGCTGCTATATACTGCTGCTGCTATATACTGCTGCTGCTATATCCTATTTACTGCTGCTATTTACTGCTGCTAAATACTGCTGCTGCTATATACTGCTGCTGCTATATACTGCTGCTGCTATATCCTGCTGCTGCTATATCCTGCTGCTGCTATATGCTATTTACTGCTGCTATTTACTGCTGCTATTTACTGCTGCTATTTACTGCTGCTATATACTGCTGCTGCTATATCCCGCTGCTGCTATATCCTGCTGCTGCCACATACTGCTGTTGCTATATACTGCTGCTGCTATATGCTATTTACTGCTGCTATATCCTGCTGCTGCTATATCCTGCTGCTGCTATATACTGCTGCTGCTATATCCTGCTGCTGCTATATACTGCTGCTGCTGCTATATCCTGCTGCTGCTATATACTGCTGCCGCTATATGCTATTTACTGCTGCTATATACTGCTGCTGCTATATGCTATATACTGCTGCTATATCCTGCTGCGGCTATTTACTGCTGCTGCTATATACTGCTGCTGCTATTTACTACTGCTGCTATATCCTGCTGCTGCTATATGCTATTTACTGCTGCTATTTACTGCTGCTATTTACTGCTGCTATATACTGCTGCTGCTATATACTGCTGCTGCTATATGCTATTTACTGCTGCTATTTACTGCTGCTATTTACTGCTGCTAAATACTGCTGCTGCTATATACTGCTGCTGCTATATACTACTGCTGCTATATACTGCTGCTGCTATATCCTGCTGCTGCTATATGCTATTTACTGCTGCTATTTACTGCTGCTATATACTGCTGCTGCTATATCCTGCTGCTGCTATATCCTGCTGCTGCCACATACTGCTGTTGCTATATACTGCTGCTGCTATATGCTATTTACTGCTGCTATATCCTGCTGCTGCTATATCCTGCTGCTGCTATATCCTGCTGCTGCTATATCCTGCTGCTGCTATATACTGCTGCTGCTATATGCTATTTACTGCTGCTATATACTCCTGCTGCTATATGCTATATACTGCTGCTATATACTCCTGCTGCTATATGCTATATACTGCTGCTGCTATAAGCTATATACTGCTGCTATATCCTACTGCTGCTATATACTGCTGCTATATCCTGCTGCGGCTATTTACTGCTGCTATATACTGCTGCTGCTATATACTGCTGCTGCTATATCCTGCTGCTGCTATATACTGCTGCTGCTATATACTGCTGCTGCTATATGCTATTTACTGCTGCTATATACTGCTGCTGCTATATGCTATATACTGCTGCTATATACTCCTGCTGCTATATGCTATATACTGCTGCTATATCCCGCTGCTGCTATTTACTGCTGCTATATACTCCTGCTGCTATATACTGCTGCTGCTATATACTGCTGATGCTATATACTGCTGATGCTATATACTGCTGATGCTATATACTGCTGCTATATGCTATATACTGCTGCTGCATACTGCTGCTGCTATATACTGCTGCTGCTATAAGCTATATACTACTGCTGCTATAAGCTATATACTGCTGCTGCTATATACTGCTGCTGCTATATACTGCTGCTGCTATATACTGCTGATGCTATATCCTGCTGCTATATACTGCTGCTGCTGCTATATGCTGCTGCTGCTGCTATATGCTGCTGCTGCTATATGCTGCTGCTGCTGCTATATACTGCTGCTGCTATATACTGCTGCTGCTATATACTGCTGCTGCTATATGCTATTTACTGCTGCTATATACTGCTGCTGCTATATCCTGCTGCTGCTACATACTGCTGCTGCTATATGCTATTTACTGCTGCTATATCCTGCTGCTGCTATATCCTGCTGCTGCTATATCCTGCTGCTGCTATATACTGCTGCTGCTGCTATATCCTGCAGCTGCTATATGCTATTTACTGCTGCTATATACTGCTGCTGCTATATACTGCTGCTATATACTCCTGCTGCTATATGCTATATACTGCTGCTGCTATAAGCTATATACTGCTGCTATATCCCGCTGCTGCTATTTACTGCTGCTATATACTGCTGCTGCTATATCCTGCTGCTGCTAAATACTGCTATATACTGCTGCTGCTATATACTGCTGCTGCTATATACTGCTGCTGCTGCTGCTGCTATATGCTGCTGCTATATACTGCTGCTGCTATATACTGCTGCTGCTATAAGCTATATATTACTGCTGCTATATGCTATATACTACTCCTGCTATAAGCTATATCCTACTGCTATATCCTGCTGCTGCTGCTGCTGCTGCTATCTACTGCTGCTATATCCTACTGCTGCTATATCCTGCTGCTGCTATATACTGCTGCTGCTATATACTGCTGATGCTATATACTGCTGCTATATGCTATATACTGCTGCTGCATACTGCTGCTGCTATATACTGCTGCTGCTATAAGCTATATACTACTTCTGATATAAGCTATATACTACTGCTGCTATAAGCTATATACTACTTCTGCTATATGCTATATACTACTGCTGCTATAAGCTATATCCTGCTGCTATATCCCGCTGCTGCTATATACTGCTGCTGCTATATACTGCTGCTATATGCTGCTGCTGCTATATACTGCTGCTGCTATATACTGCTGATGCTATATACTGCTGCTATATGCTATATACTGCTGTTGAATACTGCTGCTGCTATATACTGCTGCTGCTATATGCTATATACTGCTGCTATATACTCCTGCTGCTATATGCTATATACTGCTGCTATAAGCTATATACTGCTGCTATATCCCGCTGCTGCTATTTACTGCTGCTATATACCGCTGCTGCTATATCCTGCTGCTGCTAAATACTGCTATATACTGCTGCTGCTATATACTGCTGCTGCTATATACTGCTGCTGCTATATGCTGCTGCTGCTGCTGCTATATGCTGCTGCTGCTGCTATATACTGCTGCTGCTATATCCTGCTGCTGCTATATCCTGCTGCTGCTATATACTGCTGCTGCTGCTATATCCTGCAGCTGCTATATGCTATTTACTGCTGCTATATACTGCTGCTGCTATATACTGCTGCTATATACTGCTGCTGCTATATACTGCTGCTATATACTCCTGCTGCTATAAGCTATATACTGCTGCTGCAATAAGCTATATACTGCTGCTATATCCCGCTGCTGCTATTTACTGCTGCTATATACTGCTGCTGCTATATCCTGCTGCTGCTAAATACTGCTATATACTGCTGCTGCTATATACTGCTGCTGCTATATACTGCTGCTGCTATATGCTGCTGCTGCTGCTATATACTGCTGCTGCTATATACTGCTGCTGCTATAAGCTAAATATTACTGCTGCTATATGCTATATACTACTGCTGCTATAAGCTGTATACTACTGCTGCTATATGCTATATACTACTGCTGCTATAAGCTATATCCTGCTGCTATATCCTGCTGCTGCTATATACTGCTGCTGCTATAAGCTAAATATTACTGCTGCTATATGCTATATACTACTGCTGCTATAAGCTATATCCTACTGCTATATCCTGCTGCTGCTATCTACTGCTGCTATATCCTGCTGCTGCTATATACTGCTGCTATATACCGCTGCTGCTATATCCTGCTGCTGCTAAATACTGCTATATACTGCTGCTGCTATATACTGCTGCTGCTATATACTGCTGCTGCTATATGCTGCTGCTGCTGCTGCTATATGCTGCTGCTGCTGCTATATACTGCTGCTGCTATATCCTGCTGCTGCTATATCCTGCTGCTGCTATATACTGCTGCTATATCCTGCAGCTGCTATATGCTATTTACTGCTGCTGCTATATACTGCTGCTATAAACTCCTGCTGCTATATACTATATACTGCTGCTATATCCCGCTGCTGCTATTTACTGCTGCTATATACTGCTGCTGCTATATCCTGCTGCTGCTAAATACTGCTATATACTGCTGCTGCTATATACTGCTGCTGCTATATACTGCTGCTGCTATATGCTGCTGCTGCTGCTGCTATATGCTGCTGCTGCTGCTATATACTGCTGCTGCTATATACTGCTGCTGCTATATACTGCTGATGCTATATACTGCTGCTATATGCTATATACTGCTGCTGCATACTGCTGCTGCTATATACTGCTGCTGCTATAAGCTATATACTACTTCTGATATAAGCTATATACTACTGCTGCTATAAGCTATATACTACTTCTGCTATATGCTATATACTACTGCTGCTATAAGCTATATCCTGCTGCTATATCCCGCTGCTGCTATATACTGCTGCTGCTATATACTGCTGCTATATGCTGCTGCTGCTATATACTGCTGCTGCTATATACTGCTGATGCTATATACTGCTGCTATATGCTATATACTGCTGTTGAATACTGCTGCTGCTATATACTGCTGCTGCTATATGCTATATACTGCTGCTATATACTCCTGCTGCTATATGCTATATACTGCTGCTATAAGCTATATACTGCTGCTATATCCCGCTGCTGCTATTTACTGCTGCTATATACCGCTGCTGCTATATCCTGCTGCTGCTAAATACTGCTATATACTGCTGCTGCTATATACTGCTGCTGCTATATACTGCTGCTGCTATATGCTGCTGCTGCTGCTGCTATATGCTGCTGCTGCTGCTATATACTGCTGCTGCTATATCCTGCTGCTGCTATATCCTGCTGCTGCTATATACTGCTGCTGCTGCTATATCCTGCAGCTGCTATATGCTATTTACTGCTGCTATATACTGCTGCTGCTATATACTGCTGCTATATACTCCTGCTGCTATATGCTATATACTGCTGCTGCTATAAGCTATATACTGCTGCTGCTATAAGCTATATACTGCTGCTATATCCCGCTGCTGCTATTTACTGCTGCTATATACTGCTGCTGCTATATCCTGCTGCTGCTAAATACTGCTATATACTGCTGCTGCTATATACTGCTGCTGCTATATACTGCTGCTGCTATATGCTGCTGCTGCTGCTATATACTGCTGCTGCTATATACTGCTGCTGCTATAAGCTAAATATTACTGCTGCTATATGCTATATACTACTGCTGCTATAAGCTGTATACTACTGCTGCTATATGCTATATACTACTGCTGCTATAAGCTATATCCTGCTGCTATATCCTGCTGCTGCTATATACTGCTGCTGCTATAAGCTAAATATTACTGCTGCTATATGCTATATACTACTGCTGCTATAAGCTATATCCTACTGCTATATCCTGCTGCTGCTATCTACTGCTGCTATATCCTGCTGCTGCTATATACTGCTGCTATATACCGCTGCTGCTATATCCTGCTGCTGCTAAATACTGCTATATACTGCTGCTGCTATATACTGCTGCTGCTATATACTGCTGCTGCTATATGCTGCTGCTGCTGCTGCTATATGCTGCTGCTGCTGCTATATACTGCTGCTGCTATATCCTGCTGCTGCTATATCCTGCTGCTGCTATATACTGCTGCTATATCCTGCAGCTGCTATATGCTATTTACTGCTGCTGCTATATACTGCTGCTATAAACTCCTGCTGCTATATGCTATATACTGCTGCTATATCCCGCTGCTGCTATTTACTGCTGCTATATACTGCTGCTGCTATATCCTGCTGCTGCTAAATACTGCTATATACTGCTGCTGCTATATACTGCTGCTGCTATATACTGCTGCTGCTATATGCTGCTGCTGCTGCTGCTATATGCTGCTGCTGCTGCTATATACTGCTGCTGCTATATACTGCTGCTGCTATATACTGCTGCTGCTATAAGCTAAATATTACTGCTGCTATATGCTATATACTACTGCTGCTATAAGCTATATCCTACTGCTATATCCTGCTGCTGCTATCTACTGCTGCTATATCCTGCTGCTGCTATATCCTGCTGCTGCTATATACTGCTGCTGCTATATACTGCTGCTGCTATATACTGCTGATGCTATATGCTGCTGCTATATGCTATATACTGCTGCTGCATACTGCTGCTGCTATATACTGCTGCTGCTATAAGCTATATACTACTTCTGATATAAGCTATATACTACTCCTGCTGCTATATACTATATACTGCTGCTATATCCCGCTGCTGCTATTTACTGCTGCTATATACTGCTGCTGCTATATCCTGCTGCTGCTAAATACTGCTATATACTGCTGCTGCTATATACTGCTGCTGCTATATACTGCTGCTGCTATATGCTGCTGCTGCTGCTGCTATATGCTGCTGCTGCTGCTATATACTGCTGCTGCTATATACTGCTGCTGCTATATACTGCTGATGCTATATACTGCTGCTATATGCTATATACTGCTGCTGCATACTGCTGCTGCTATATACTGCTGCTGCTATAAGCTATATACTACTTCTGATATAAGCTATATACTACTGCTGCTATAAGCTATATACTACTTCTGCTATATGCTATATACTACTGCTGCTATAAGCTATATCCTGCTGCTATATCCCGCTGCTGCTATATACTGCTGCTGCTATATACTGCTGCTATATGCTGCTGCTGCTATATACTGCTGCTGCTATATACTGCTGATGCTATATACTGCTGCTATATGCTATATACTGCTGTTGAATACTGCTGCTGCTATATACTGCTGCTGCTATATGCTATATACTGCTGCTATATACTCCTGCTGCTATATGCTATATACTGCTGCTATAAGCTATATACTGCTGCTATATCCCGCTGCTGCTATTTACTGCTGCTATATACCGCTGCTGCTATATCCTGCTGCTGCTAAATACTGCTATATACTGCTGCTGCTATATACTGCTGCTGCTATATACTGCTGCTGCTATATGCTGCTGCTGCTGCTGCTATATGCTGCTGCTGCTGCTATATACTGCTGCTGCTATATCCTGCTGCTGCTATATCCTGCTGCTGCTATATACTGCTGCTGCTGCTATATCCTGCAGCTGCTATATGCTATTTACTGCTGCTATATACTGCTGCTGCTATATACTGCTGCTATATACTCCTGCTGCTATATGCTATATACTGCTGCTGCTATAAGCTATATACTGCTGCTGCTATAAGCTATATACTGCTGCTATATCCCGCTGCTGCTATTTACTGCTGCTATATACTGCTGCTGCTATATCCTGCTGCTGCTAAATACTGCTATATACTGCTGCTGCTATATACTGCTGCTGCTATATACTGCTGCTGCTATATGCTGCTGCTGCTGCTATATACTGCTGCTGCTATATACTGCTGCTGCTATAAGCTAAATATTACTGCTGCTATATGCTATATACTACTGCTGCTATAAGCTGTATACTACTGCTGCTATATGCTATATACTACTGCTGCTATAAGCTATATCCTGCTGCTATATCCTGCTGCTGCTATATACTGCTGCTGCTATAAGCTAAATATTACTGCTGCTATATGCTATATACTACTGCTGCTATAAGCTATATCCTACTGCTATATCCTGCTGCTGCTATCTACTGCTGCTATATCCTGCTGCTGCTATATACTGCTGCTATATACCGCTGCTGCTATATCCTGCTGCTGCTAAATACTGCTATATACTGCTGCTGCTATATACTGCTGCTGCTATATACTGCTGCTGCTATATGCTGCTGCTGCTGCTGCTATATGCTGCTGCTGCTGCTATATACTGCTGCTGCTATATCCTGCTGCTGCTATATCCTGCTGCTGCTATATACTGCTGCTATATCCTGCAGCTGCTATATGCTATTTACTGCTGCTGCTATATACTGCTGCTATAAACTCCTGCTGCTATATGCTATATACTGCTGCTATATCCCGCTGCTGCTATTTACTGCTGCTATATACTGCTGCTGCTATATCCTGCTGCTGCTAAATACTGCTATATACTGCTGCTGCTATATACTGCTGCTGCTATATACTGCTGCTGCTATATGCTGCTGCTGCTGCTGCTATATGCTGCTGCTGCTGCTATATACTGCTGCTGCTATATACTGCTGCTGCTATATACTGCTGCTGCTATAAGCTAAATATTACTGCTGCTATATGCTATATACTACTGCTGCTATAAGCTATATCCTACTGCTATATCCTGCTGCTGCTATCTACTGCTGCTATATCCTGCTGCTGCTATATCCTGCTGCTGCTATATACTGCTGCTGCTATATACTGCTGCTGCTATATACTGCTGATGCTATATGCTGCTGCTATATGCTATATACTGCTGCTGCATACTGCTGCTGCTATATACTGCTGCTGCTATAAGCTATATACTACTTCTGATATAAGCTATATACTACTGCTGCTATAAGCTATATACTACTGCTGCTATATACTATATACTACTGCTGCTATAAGCTATATCCTGCTGCTATATCCCGCTGCTGCTATATACTGCTGCTGCTATATACTGCTGCTGCTATATACTGCTGCTATATGCTGCTGCTGCTATATACTGCTGATGCTATATACTGCTGCTATATGCTATATACTGCTGCTGCTATATGCTATATACTGCTGCTGCTATAAGCTATATACTGCTGCTATATCCCGCTGCTGCTATTTACTGCTGCTATATACCGCTGCTGCTATATCCTGCTGCTGCTAAATACTGCTATATACTGCTGCTGCTATATACTGCTGCTGCTATATGCTGCTGCTGCTGCTGCTATATGCTGCTGCTGCTGCTATATACTGCTGCTGCTATATACTGCTGCTGCTATAAGCTATATATTACTGCTGCTATATGCTATATACTACTGCTGCTATAAGCTATATCCTGCTGCTATATCCTGCTGCTGCTATTTACTGCTGCTATATCCTGCCGCTGCTATATCCTGCTGCTGCTATATACTGCTGCTATATATACTGCTGCTGCTATATACTGCTGATGCTATATACTGCTGATGCTATATACTGCTGCTATATGCTATATACTGCTGCTGCATACTGCTGCTGCTATATACTGCTGCTGCTATAAGCTATATACTACTGCTGCTATAAGCTATATACTACTGCTGCTATAAGCTATATACTACTGCTGCTATATGCTATATACTACTGCTGCTATATACTGCTGCTGCTATATGCTATTTACTGCTGCTATATGCTATATACTGCTGCTGCTATATGCTATTTACTGCTGCTATAAGCTATATACTACTTCTGCTATAAGCTATATACTACTGCTGCTATAAGCTATATACTACTGCTGCTATATGCTATATACTACTGCTGCTATAAGCTATATCCTGCTGCTATATCCTGCTGCTGCTATATACTGCTGCTGCTATACACTGCTGCTGCTATATACTGCTGCTGCTATATCCTGCTGCTATATGCTGCTGCTGCTATATACTGCTGCTGCTATATACTGCTGATGCTATATACTGCTGCTATATGCTATATACTGCTGCTGCATACTGCTGCTGCTATTTACTGCTGCTGCTAAATACTGCTATATACTGCTGCTGCTATATACTGCTGCTGCTATATACTGCTGCTGCTATAAGCTAAATATTACTGCTGCTATATGCTATATACTACTGCTGCTATAAGCTATATCCTACTGCTATATCCTGCTGCTGCTATCTACTGCTGCTATATCCTGCTGCTGCTATATACTGCTGCTGCTATATCCTGCTGCTGCTATATACTGCTGCTGCTATATCCTGCTGCTGCTATATCCTGCTGCTGCTATATACTGCTGCTGCTATATCCTGCTGCTGCTATATCCTGCTGCTATATGCTGCTGCTGCTATATACTGCTGCTGCTATATCCTGCTGCTGCTATATACTGCTGCTGCTATATACTGCTGCTGCTATTTACTGCTGCTGCTATATACTGCTGATGCTATATACTGCTGCTATATGCTATATACTGCTGCTGCATACTGCTGCTGCTATATACTGCTGCTGCTATAAGCTATATACTACTTCTGATATAAGCTATATACTACTGCTGCTATAAGCTATATACTACTGCTGCTATATGCTATATACTACTGCTGCTATAAGCTATATCCTGCTGCTATATCCCGCTGCTGCTATATACTCCTGCTGCTATATGCTATATACTACTGCTGCTATAAGCTATATCCTGCTGCTATATCCCGCTGCTGCTATATACTGCTGCTGCTATATACTGCTGCTGCTATATACTGCTGCTGCTATATGCTATTTACTGCTGCTATATTCTATTTACTGCTGCTATATGCTATATACTACTGCTGCTATAAGCTATATCCTGCTGCTATATCCCGCTGCTGCTATATACTGCTGCTGCTATATACTGCTGCTGCTATATACTGCTGCTGCATACTGCTGCTGCTATATACTGCTGCTGCTATAAGCTATATATTACTGCTGCTATATGCTATATACTACTGCTGCTATAAGCTATATCCTGCTGCTATATCCTGCTGCTGCTATTTACTGCTGCTATATCCTGCTGCTGCTATATCCTGCTGCTGCTATATACTGCTGCTGCTATATACTGCTGCTGCTATATACTGCTGCTGCTATATACTGCTGATGCTATATACTGCTGCTATATGCTATATACTGCTGCAGCTATATACTGCTGCTGCTATATACTGCTGCTGCTATAAGCTATATACTACTTCTGCTATAAGCTATATACTACTGCTGCTATAAGCTATATACTACTGCTGCTATATGCTATATACTGCTGCTATAAGCTATATCCTGCTGCTGCTATATACTGCTGCTGCTATATCCTGCTGCTATATACTGCTGCTGCTATATACTGCTGCTGCTATATCCTGCTGCTATATGCTGCTGCTGCTATATACTGCTGCTATATGCTATATACTGCTGCTATAAGCTATATCCTGCTGCTATATCCCGCTGCTGCTATATACTGCTGCTGCTATATCCTGCTGCTATATACTGCTGCTGCTATATACTGCTGCTGCTATATACTGCTGCTGCTATATCCTGCTGCTATATGCTGCTGCTGCTATATACTGCTGCTGCTATATCCTGCTGCTATATGCTGCTGCTGCTATATACTGCTGCTGCTATATACCGCTGCTGCTATATGTTATTTACTGCTGCTATATGCTATTTACTGCTGCTATATACTGCTGCTATATACTGATGCTGCTATATACTGCTGCTATATACTGCTGCTATATACTGCTGCTATATACTGATGCTGCTATATCCTGCTGCTGCTATTTACTGCTGCTATATACTGCTGCTGCTATATACTGCTGCTGCTATATACTGCTGCTGCTATGTGCTATTTACTGCTGCTATTTACTGCTGATATATACTGCTGCTATATACTGCTGCTGCTATATACTGCTGCTGCTATATGCTATTTACTGCTGCTATTTACTGCTGCTGCTATATGCTATATACTGCTGCTATATACTGCTGATATATCCTGCTGCTGCTATTTACTGCTGCTATATACTGCTGCTATATACTGATGCTATATGCTATTTACTGCTGCTATATACTGCTGCTATATACTGATGCTGCTATATCCTGCTGCTGCTATTTACTGCTGCTATATACTGCTGCTGCTATATACTGCTGCTATATACTGCTGCTATATACTGCTGCTATATACTGATGCTGCTATATCCTGCTGCTGCTATTTACTGCTGCTATATACTGCTGCTGCTATATACTGCTGCTGCTATATACTGCTGCTGCTATGTGCTATTTACTGCTGCTATTTACTGCTGATATATGCTATATACTGCTGCTATATACTGCTGCTGCTATATACTGCTGCTGCTATATGCTATTTACTGCTGCTATTTACTGCTGATATATCCTGCTGCTGCTATTTACTGCTGCTATATACTGCTGCTTCTATATACTGCTGCTGTTATATACTGCTGCTGCTATATACTGCTGCTGCTATATACTGCTGCTGCTATATGCTGTTTACTGCTGCTATTTACTGCTGATATAGCAGCAGTATATATCAGCAGTAAATAGCATATAGCAGCAGCAGTATATAGCAGCAGCAGTATATAGCAGCAGTATATATACTGCTGCTGCTATATGCTATATACTGCTGCTATATACTGCTGCTGCTATATACTCCTGCTGCTATATGCTATATACTGCTGCTGCTATAAGCTATATACTGTTGCTATATCCTGCTGCTGCTATTTACTGCTGCTATATACTGCTGATGCTATATATTGCTGCTGCTATATCCTGCTGCTGCTATATCCTGCTGCTGCTATATCCTGCTGCTGCTATATCCTGCTGCTGCTATATACTGCTGCTGCTATATACTGCTGATGCTATTGACTGCTGCTATATACTGCTGATGCTATATACTGCTGATCCTATTGACTGCTGCTGCTATATGTCGCTGCTGCTATTTACTGCTGCTATATACTGCTGCTGCTATATACTGCTGCTGCTATATACTGCTGCTGCTATATCCTGCTGCTGCTGAGCTAGAGAGTGAGCTAGAGAGAGAGCTAGAGAGAGAGCTAGAGAGAGAGCTATAGAGTGAGCTAGAGAGAGAGCTAGAGAGAGAGCTAGAGAGAGAGCTAGAGAGTGAGCTAGAGAGAGAGCTAGAGAGAGAGCTAGAGAGAGAGCTAGAGAGTGAGAGTAATAGGGGAAATAAAGATCAATAGATGGGGATCAGCGTGTACAGTCGTTCAGCCCTCTCCCTCCCTGCTGCTGTCAGGATGACTCAGTCTATCAGTGACTCTGCATCTTAATTTGCCTTCTGAGAAAAACACACTGAAAAGGACTCATAAACCTGTCGATAAGGCACTGTGGACTCGCTGAAGTCACAACGCACACGACGTACACGCACACACATCCTCACAAGCACACACAGCCACATTTCAATGTAGATAAACCACCGTGAGAGACACACGCTCACATACAATCACCATAGGAGGTTGTGGGGGACTGGTTCCCCACGATATGCAGCGAGTGTCCATCAGCTGGTGATGTACCATGGAGCTCAAACAACAGACACTATGAGCACTGTCATACAGCACAGAGAAACACTATGAGCACTGTCATACAGCACAGAGAAACACTATGAGCACTGTCATACAGCACAGAGAAACACTATGAGCACCTGTCATACAGCACAGAGAAACACTATGAGCACTGTCATACAGCACAGAGAAACACTATGAGCACTGTCATACAGCACAGAGAAACACTGAGCACTGTCATACAGCATAGAGAAACACTATGAGCAGTGTCATACAGCACAGAGAAACACTATGAGCACTGTCATACAGCAGTCATACAGCACAGAGAAACACTATGAGCACAGTGAAACACTATGAGCACTGTCATACAGCACAGAGAAACACTATGAGCACAGTCATACAGCACAGAGAAACACTATGAGCACAGTCATACAGCACAGAGAAACACTATGAGCACTGTCATACAGCACAGAGAAACACTATGAGCACAGTCATACAGCACAGAGAAACACTATGAACACAGTCATACAGCACAGAGAAACACTATGAGCACTGTCATACAGCACAGAGAAACACTATGAGCACTGTCATACAGCACAGAGAAACACTATGAGCACAGTCATACAGCACAGAGAAACACTATGAGCACTGTCATACAGCACGGAGAAACACTATGAGCACAGTCATACAGCACAGAGAAACACTATGAGCACAGTCATACAGCACAGGGAAACACTATGAGCACAGTCATACAGCACAGAGAAACATTATGAGCACTGTCATACAGCACAGAGAAACACTATGAGCACAGTCATACAGCACAGAGAAACAAGACTCAATATAGCGCTCTCTCTCTCTGCAGGGCGGCTAGCTACATTGCGTAGCAGACAATGGTAATGTTAACCCCGGATGGAGCAGTCGACGACCAGCAACACACAGAGCAGAACAAAGGAAACGTCCACACAGCATAGTACAACATAGTACAGCACAGTAGGTCACACACACACACACCGGCCGCACCCATGAGACCCTGCTGGGTTGCCGACTGCCCCACACACCCCAAATAATGTGAGCGCCACACACAGACAGAAACACACAGCGAATGTCATTCAACATAAATGAATTAAAAACAGGGCCCTCTCGAATGACAAATTTAAGGAATTGAATCCTGGCACACAAATCACGGTTCATAAGTAGATAGACCTCAGCACAGCGGAGGCTGGAACACAGCGTTTTAATAGGGGACAAACTGAATGTGTTAACTTTACAGGTTGGCCCCCTTAAATGCTTCCCAGGCACACACACACACACAGAGAGACAGAGAGACAGAGACAGAGACAGAGAGAGAGAGAGAGAGAGGTAGAGGAGGAAGAGAGGATGAGGGGGTAAAAAGAGGTAGAACGGAGGTGGAAAGGTAACCGATGGGAGGTATCCATCTGCATTTTGGTCTCTCTCATCCATTATTTCTCAGGCCGCTTTTAAAGAGACGCTTTATTGATTTTTTGATGTGTAGAAGCAGCAGGTTTAAGAGCTTAGCAGGAGGGGGCGAGCACAAAATAACTAACTCACTCCTCCCGGCTACCAACGGTCTAGGTCTCCTGCCACTATGGGCCTGACCTGGGCTCAGTGCTGGTAAAATATCATAATAATAACACAGTTTGCCTTTCTCTCTCCTTTTTCAGGAAAAAAAGAGACTGCTTAATAGGCACAAAAAATAATCTCCCAGATATACTGTTCCATATGCCATGAGTCAGTGTGTCTATGTGCTGAGGGAGGGAGGGAGGGAGGGAGGGAGGGAGGGAGGGAGGGAGGGAGGGAGGGAGGGAGGGAAAGAAGCCAGTACAGGATAGGGTCTATTACAAATACAGGGATTGTGGGAGAAAGAGAAATGGAGAGAGAAAAGAGAGGAAAGTGGAGAGAGGGAGAGAACTAGGTAGGAGATTGATGGTGGAATTGTTGACTGCTGGTGCAGCCTTATCTAACTCTCTCAGAACCTATGTGCAAGGCTATTCTCTGCCCTCCCTCACTCCATGTCTTTCTGTCTGCCCTCCCTCACTCCATGTCTTTCTGTCTGCCCTCCCTCACTCCATTTCTTTCTGTCTGCCCTCCCTCACTCCATTTCTCTCTGTCTGCCCTCCCTCACTCCATGTCTTTGTCTACCCTCCCTCACTCCATGTCTTTCCGTCTACCCTCCCTCAATCCATTTCTTTGTCTGCCCTCCCTCACTACATTACTTTCTGTCTGCCCTCCTCTCACTCTTCCCAGGTCTGTGTCACCTATTTCTCTCTTTCATCTCCCTCAACTCCTCCTCTTCATTTCTCACTCAGTCTCTCTTCCTACTATATATATTGGGGTCTTTGAGTTCACCCTCCCCCTCTCTCCCTTCCTGTCTCTCCCTCTCTTTCTCCCTATTAATATTGCTCTCCCTCCTCACCATCTCTCTCACTCTCTCAATTCCCTCACCCTCTTTCCTTTTGTCTTTCACCCCTTCTCCATCTCAGTGAGCCAGATAGGGTGCAGCGGCTGGAAAAGATCAGCATGGGGTCTGCAGAGTGCAGCCAGCCCCTGGTCTGAGGTCAGGCTGCTACAGGCTGGGAGGACAAGGGGGTAAACACATATACACACAAACACATACATACACCCCTGTGGGGCCCTCATCGCCACAGCGACGGGCCTGTGCCCAACACCCCTAACAACAGCCCCTTTATTGGACCTAGGTCTGGCATTGGCCCTGCCTGCAGTTTACGCAGCTGGGAAAGGGAGCATTGACATTGGACTGGACTGACATTGGGCTGCCAACAGGAGGCGCTAGGCTAGGCTAACACCACTAACCAACTCACCACACCCTGAGAGAAAAGCTGTCTCAGTCCAGCCATGGTGGAGCTCAGCTGGGGTTTGGCGGGAACTTGGCTTAGGTTTGGCTGGGTCTCTAAAGGGTGGGACCCAGTGATAAGCTGTGGCCCTGTGCCTCTGCCCACTCTCCTCCTCCTCTTTTCTCCGGCTCTCCCCTGGAGAAAAGGCCTACAACTCAACTCAGTTCAGCCTCACTCCTTCCTGGCTAAGCTCCTGCTCCATACCAGCTGCAGGGCTACTTTTTATAGTTATTTTTCTCCAGCAACAGTTTGTGTGTGTGTGTGTAACAGGCGTGCTCCTGGCACTTCCTGCTGTTAACGGCTTGGTAGCGCAGTCACACGAGAAGGCAAGGCAACTATATCGGAACAGAACAATGCCCAAAAAGGCTCTAATAAAAACAAACTGCGATGCTCAACTGGGAAAATGGGCTCGTCTCCTGCTGTTCATCGGCATGGACCACAGTCTGCATACACAATGCAGGGCCCACAGTCAGGCTAGACACAAAACACACACACTCCTACCTTAGCACCACCATGTTTACTCGCAGACATGCAGGCATGTACGCACACACATACACAACAACCACACACAACAACCACATGCACAACAACCACACACACACACACACACACACACACAACAACCACATGCACACACACAACAACCACATGCACAACAACCACACACACACACACACACAACAACCACATGCACAACAACCACACACAGGCAAATCTCATAAACTAGGGTACAAAATATAACCATTACATTGGTGCTCAGTAAACACAATGCACTTTAGAAAGACAGGCTGCTGAAAACATCTGTTCAAGGTGAACAGCAACAGCAGGAGTTCCAACTTCCACCATCTACCACAGAAGAATCTCCTCTCTGAGCAACATTCCAGTGAATAATTACTATGGATGCGTTCCAAATGGCACCCTATTCCCTACATAAGAGTATGGCACATTATAGGGAATAGGGTGCCATTTGGGACGCACACACACAGTACGTAGGCCTAATACAGCCGGAGCTTGTTGGCAAGCCTTTGGCACAAAGGAAATCATTGCCCAACTGTCTCTAATATAACCTAGCTTCCAGCTGCTTCAGGGGGGCACACCAAGCAAATGCTGAGATGAGACAAATGGAAGAAATAAAAGGTGACCCCATTTACGGTTGTTTTAAGAAGCTGTTATGAGAAGGTTTAACACACAAACTACGATAAACCAATAGCATTATGCCAGGCAAAGCTCACACACAAATTCTCATAAAATAACACAAACACCTGCACTTGACCCAACCCCGCCCCCCCAACCCACACAGTTTGGGAGCCTTGAGGGAGGACAGTGAAACAGCAGATGGTCAGTATTGGTGAGCTAGTAACAAAGAAGCAGGTCATTGCTCTCTCCACCCCTGCTCTCTCTCCCATGAATAATGTAATGCCTCAGTCAGAATTCTGGACTTGTTATGAACTGCGTAGAGAGTGGGAGGGTTTCTCTAAAGCTCAATAACTCCAACTACAGTGTACATCCTCTGGGTATTTTGACCAAGAAGACAGACCAAAGCTTCTCATCTTTTGTAGAGCTAGGAGGGTAGAATCAGAACTGGCGCCAGAAACCACCAGCGTGATTTATTCACAGGACCGCTCCTCTCCTAACCAGCCCTGAGGCCTACTGTGTAATGGCCTGTAGTTTGTGTGTGTGTAACTATACTTGTGGGGATATCTGAAGGATAGTAAACAATGAACATTTTGACCAACTGGGGACATTTTGTTAGTCCCCACAAGATCAAATGCTATCTAGGGGGTTTAGGGGTTAAGGTTCAAATTAGTGTTAGGATTAGGTTCAGGGTTAGTTTTAGGGATAGGAACTAGGGTTAGGTTTAGGAACTATGGTTGGTATAAGATTTTGAATGGGACTGAAATGTGTGTCCCCCACAAGGTTAGTTATACAAGACAGTGTGCGTGTGTGTGTGTTTGTGTGTGCTGCAGAGAACCCAGCCACACTTCACAGTCTGTCGATGAGTGTTTCTTTCTCTGGCCCACAGCTGTGCACACAGAGCAGCCTCCCTCCAGCACACAGGCCTCTGGGAGCACCATCAAAACACAGGCCTATATCAGCCCTCAACCCCAAGCCCTCTCTATGGTGCTCTTAAAATACGACCCCCCCCCCCTCCCTGCTTCTCTATACATAATGCTGTGTCCAGCCCCAGCCCAAACCCCTTCCGCTTCTCTTAAGGCCTAACACACACATCCAGATGACCCTTCTGCTCCTGTTCCACAGACCTCTCAGCTGGCCTGCCTCGCACCATAACAGCTCCAGCCACTGGCACTGACTGCACTCTTGTCCTCTCTGACCTGCTACAGAGCTGATACAAGACTATCCCACTCATTACACACCGTGATGAAGAAGGCATAGGGAGGATGGATGGGAGGATGGAGAGAGGATGGAGAGAGGATGGGAGGATGGAGAGACGATGGGAGGATGGAGAGACGATGGGAGGATGGAGAGAGGATGGGAGGATGGAGAGAGGATGGGAGACAGGATCAGAGGATGGGAGGATAGAGAGAGGATGGGAGGATGGAGAGAGGATGGGAGGATGGCAAGATGGAGAGAGGATGGCAAGATGGAGAGAGGATGGCAGGATGGAGAGAATGGGAGAATGGAGAGAGGATGGGAGAATGGAGAGAGGATGGGAGAATGGAGAGAGGATGGGAGGATGGAGAGAGGATGGCAGGATGGAGAGAGGATGGCAGGATGGAGAGAGGATTGCAGGATGGAGAGAGGGTGGGAGAATGGAGAGAGGATGGGAGGATGGAGAGAGGATGGGAGAATGGAGAGAGGATGGGAGAATGGAGAGAGGATGGGTCAGAGGATGGACAGAGTGGAAGGAAGGATGGTGGAGGAGAAAGACAGGGCCAAAATTAGGGGAAAAGGAGACCTGACAGAGAGAGAGGGATAGGAGCGGAATGAAAAGTAAAAGATGGAGAAGGGTCCAATCCTTCCAAAGGAAAGCAATGAAACAGTTTGTGAAGAGAGGGGCTCTTTTTTTAATCTCGTCCCCAGATTGCTGTGGTAGCACAGAGGTAAAATCAAACTGTTGCTCACTGAGCTGTGCAGTAAATCTCAATCAAACAGATCAGTGCCAGCGAACTGCGAACAAAACATGCTGAAACCAGTCATGCATATATATGGAGGTGTTATGTCACCTCTAGCATCATCAGGGGAGAGTAAAGAGTTGTATTTAACCATGTAATTCGCATGCATTCACGTGTTTGCATGGCTGTTTGCCACGCGTGGTCCTTCACTACAGTATCGGTTGCATTTAAATGTCACAAGTGGCACAGGGATGACTGAATACGCTGTAGCAGCCAGACACAGGACATCTGTTGGTGCTCCATGTAGACTACAGTATGTCCCAGCCTCCCAGGCATGATGCAACCACCACTCTGCACCCACGTCTCAGCTAACTCCAGCTTCAGCTTAACCAAACACATGCTAGCTGTGAAAAATGGAGATAAAGAGGGCCAAGCCATTACAAATCCATCTCTCGCTGCTTAACCTAAAGAATGACGGTATCACAGTATTAAAAGCTCTTTATAGGCCAACCATGAGACTGCCTGCGAGGCTGAGAGGGGGCTGAGGAGTGGGGGTTCTGGGCCTAGGAGGAGGGGCAGGCAGCAGGATGTGGGGCCCATTGTGTGGTAACAATGAAGAGATCAACCTGGCAGGAGCCAAATCGGACTCTCAATAGACACTTTAACATCTAGGGTGAGGGAGGGAGCTGAGTGTGCCTGCTTCCACCATTTCTCCTGCCTGCCAAATGGACACACACACAGGCTCTGGAGAAGTGTGGTAAATAGGCATACACACAAGTATTTCACTACACTTGCAATAACATCTGCTAACCATGTGTATGTGACCAATAACATCTGCTAACCATGTGTATGTGACCAATAACATCTGCTAACCATGTGTATGTGACCAATAATTTTTGATTTGATGATCATACACACCCTGGAAATATCAACATCACTAACAAGATGGCATTGTAATTTCCATGTTGCATTATATTTCGGCGTGGGGGTGGCGCATGTACGCACAAAGACAGAGATTGGTATAATTACATGATAATATCCTTACCATTCCCTATACCTTACTAGGTTTCCCCCATTTAACTCTGGTTGTCTTAATTTTCAGGAACTTCAGCTTTCCCTTCCCCAGTCATATTCTTAAATGTAATGAACTAAACTGAACCTGCAACAGTCGTTAGGAATACAGTCACCACATATCCCCATGCACAAACCTTGTTGTCCAGCTAGTCAGTTCAACCGTTCTGCTCACACTGGTCTGGCCATGCTGTAGCCTAATTACTGTAATCAGCCAGCTGAAGCTAACACTTACTTCATTGTCGTAAAAAAGAAAGCAAGACAAAACAAGAGGCCGAATTAATGTGTCACTGTGAACTGGATAATTGTAATAATGCAGGGTTCCCCAACTGGCGGACCACTGGAGGAATTTGGCCCACTGGTGATTTGATTTTATAGTTGAACACAAAAGACTGTAAAAACACCAGCTCCAAGTGATACAATTTTTACAACCTGTTCCAAAGTATCCCCACTCATAATAGAGAGATATATGCGATAACACCAATGTAAGCAATGTTTGAAATGATTATGTTTTAGTCAAATATTATATATTATGTTCTTCTTGCGCTGATTTTGCAGTCTACAAATGATTTGTAATTATGTTCTGGCCCCCTGACCATCCGTCCAAGAAAACATCGTCCCGTGGCTGAATCTAGTCGATGATCCCTGTAATAACCGTTAAAATAAAGTCCTCTCCAAATGAGCGATAAGGTGACAACAACATAGGCATGTTAAGACACGTGATGGTTTTTTCGAATCCAAGCTAATTGCAGTGGCTGTTTTGCGATCCAATTTATTCAAATGGCTATAACAGTTCAGGTCCTCTATGCCCGAATTTGAATAGCATACAGACTCTGTTTTGTTCCAAGAGGACCAATGATGTACCTCACTACAAACGCGACACACGTCAAATATACAAGTCGAGTGAATATGGTGAATATGTAGAGAACATGGGGAAAACGTCTCTCCAGATGATCTCTAACTGCGTCGAATATAATGGTCTAAATCAGGATTTAAATGGGGTTTCGGAACAAAAAACATTTGATTCGCTTCCAACTGCTTCCCAACCGCAGTGCGCTATGTTTACTGTGGACTAAACAGAGATAAAGTTTCATCAAAACGCAATTCAATTGGTTTAAAAATATTGTCCAGTGTGCGTATAACCCGGTAAAAGACTACCTTTAAAGCTTGGGGCAACAGTTGGAGCCCTGCCGACTAAGCCAAAAACAGGATCAGATGTTTTTCTAATTTTCTTCCCCCTATTCGGTTACGTTAAAGAGCCAACATTAGGCAGTCTCACAATATATCCAACCTACAGGATAACGCTCATATGATTGTAATAATGTTGCAATGACTGCAACAAACTTACCGTAGTATTCGTTCACTTATGCTCCTCTGTTCAGCAGCTGTGGTGATAATAATGCAATAGCCTACTCTCCCGGTCAGTTCCCTCCGCGTAAACTAACGACAGATACCGTATCCTTTCCGCTATCTCGGCTTTGTTTTCGGACGATTCAGTTAGTTACAAATTATTCCACATACTAACAAATGTCAGCTGAAGGCTATTAGTTTGCGTTTTTCCTTTAGATTTCTTTGCGAAACATCGGTAAAACATGTCATGATGCAGTTGGTTTACATAGCGATACTCGCGCTGCTCCCTCTGTAATACGAAACCAAGGAGGAAATAATTCGCAAATAAGATTCACTTCCAAAGCATATAAAACCTGGCCTTGGTGGTGCTCTCTTGACGTCTCTCCGGCGCAGAACTGCACAACTCTCGATATGTAGAAGTTTCTACAAATGTTAAATAGTCAGCAGAGAGACAGGGATATGGGTTGGTCGTGGCGCTGGCGCTGGCAAGCATATATTCCAGTGGAATACCGGTGGAGTAGTGTGCCGTTACACTGCAGTGTGCCATACTTCTGCAGTACGTATCACTGTAGGGACCGACCAGGGATGATATAAAAGCATAAACAGGTCTCCATCCAAACACACCCCCTGTGCATTGTCCAGACTCGGCTACCCGATAGTCCCAAGAGTCACGTTACAGAAGAATAGCCCTTTTGATGAGTAATGGTAACTTCACGCTATGACATTAGAATAATATATGCATAGTCTATGAATATTATACCATTATTGGAATTTGTTGTAGGAAGTGGACTTTGTTGTTAACACAATAGAGGTATATCTGTCTGTCTGATGACGACGAGCAAGGATTAAATATTGTATGAAGGAGGGGAAGAAAACAGATCTCAAAGAGTAAACATACAAAACATGGGATTACGATTGGCAGATTCGGTGGGGCGATTATTAGGTACAGGAAAGAAGCTCGATTTGATAATCCCACATTCCCATGACATTTCATACAAATAGATTCACACAAAAACATCTTCTTTGTCTCTTCGTATGGGACTTTGTGATTAATGTGGGCCTATGTGAATGCATTTGACATTATATGCACTGTAAACTATGTTGTCACAGTGAGCCAAGCATAATAACGATGTCAATATGATTGGTTGTTTTTCTTATATACACCTTTCATATACAGACACAGATCCCACTATTTTACCATGCCTGCTTTTTTATACATGATTTTTGTATATCTGAACATGGTATTGGGATAACATATATAATTCAACTTGGTAAATTAAAACTCATCTGTAGACCTAGTCATGATTCCTGCATTTGTGAATGGTTCTCTGCGTCTTTGTCAATAAAATCATTAACACTTCCATTGTTTAACACCTCCCTAATTTGAAATGCAAATTGGCCACATGATTTAACAACACAATTTGCCATTACTCACTGATGTATAAAAGGGGTATACTGTACCTGCAAGAAAGTGGTGAATAAGAGGCTTTGAAAGGGGGTCGTATAAACATTGTCTTATATTTTTACATTAAATATACCACATTTTCTGCCTGAACGACTGTGTGATCACACGCGCCGTAGCCGATGTGAGCGAGACCTTTAAACAGGTCAACATTCACAAGGCCACAGGGCCAGACGGATTACCAGGACCTCCGAGCATGCGCTGACCAACTGGCAAGTGTCTTCACTGACATTTTCAACCTGTCCCTGTCCGAGTCTGTAATACCTACATGTTTCAAGCAGACCACCATAGTCCCTGTGCCCAAGAACACCAAGGTAACCTGCCCAAATGACTACCGACTCGTAGCACTCATGTCTGTGTAACAGTACAAATTTAGACCGTCCCCTCGCCCATACCCGGGCGCGAACTAGGGACCTTCTGCACACATCAACAACTGACACCCACGAAGCATCGTTACCCATCGCTCCACAAAAGCCGCGGCCCTTGCAGAGCAAGGGGAACTACTACTTCAAGGTCTCAGAGCAAGTGACGTCACTGATTGAAACGCTATTTAGCACCCACGCTAACTAAGCTAGCCGTTTCACATCCGTTACACTCACCCCCCTTTTGACCTTCCTCCTTTTTTTTCCGCAGCAACCAGTAATCCGGGTCAACAGCATCAATGTAACAGTACAAATTTAAACCGTCCCCTCGCCCATACCCGGGCGCGAACTAGGGACCTTCTGCACACATCAACAGTCACCCTCGAAGCATCGTTACCCATCGCTCCACAAAAGCCGCGGCCCTTGCAGAGCAAGGGGAACTACTACTTCAAGGTCTCAGAGCAAGTGACGTCACTGATTGAAACGCTATTTAGCGGCCACACTAACTAAGCTAGCCGTTTCACATCCGTTACATCTGTAGCCAAGAAGTGCTTTGAAAGGCTGGTCATGGCTCACATCAACACTATCATCCCAGAAACCATAGACCCACTCCAATTTGCATACTGCCCCAACAGATCCACAGATTACGCAATCTCTACTGCTCTCAACACTGCCCTTTTCCACCTGGACAAAAAGAACACCTTCGTGAGAATGCTGTTCATTGACTACAGTTCAGCGTTCAACACCATAGTGCCCTCAAAGCCGATCACTAAGCTAAGGACCCTGGAACTAAACACCTCCCTCTGTAACTGGATCCTGGACTTCCTAATGGGCCAAACCCAGGTGGTTTTGGTAGGCAACAACACATCTGTCACCTTGATCCTTAGCACGGGGGCCCCTCAAGGGTGCAAGCTTAGTTTCCTTTTGTACTCCCTGTACACCCATGATTGGGTGGCCAAGCATGACTCCAACACCATCATTAAGTTTGCCCGTGACACAGCGGTGGTAGGCCTGATCACCAACATCGATGAGACAGCCTATAGGGAGGAGGTCAGAAACCTGGAAGTGTGGTGCCAGGCCAACAACCTCTCCCTTAACGTGATCAAGACAAAGGAGATGATCGTGGACTAAAAGAATGGCCGAGCACTTCCCCGTTCTCATTGACGGGGCTGTAGTGGAACAGGTTGAGAGCTTCAAGTTCCTTGGTGTCCACATCACCAACAAACTATCATGGTCCAAACACACCAAGACAGTCGTGAAGAGGGCACGACAACACCTATTCCCTATTTGTCATGAGTTCTCAGATCCTCAAAAAGGTTCTACAGCTGCACCATCGAGAGCATCCTGACCCGTTGCATCACTGCCTGGTATGGTAACTGCTCGGCCTCCGACCGCAAGGCGCTACAGAGGGTAGTGCGCACGGCCCAGTACATCACTGGGGCCAAGCTTCCTGCCCTTCAGGACCTCTATACCAGGCAGTGTCACAGGATGGCCCTAAAATTGCCAAAGAGTCATAGACTGTTCTCTCTGCTACCGCACAGCATTGCTTCTACGCCCAAGCCATAAAACTGCTGAACAGCTAATCAGATGGCTACCCGGACTATTTGCATCAACTCCCCCACCCTCTTTTTTTTTACGCTGCTGCTACTCGCTGTTTATTATCTGTTATCTATGCATAGTCACTTTACCCCTACCTATATATACATATTACCTCAATTACCTCGACTAACCGGTGCCCCCACACATTGACTCATTATCAGTACCCCCTGTGTATGGTTATTTTATTGTTGCTCTTTTATTTTTTACTTTAGTTTATTTAGTAAATCGTTTTCTTCACTCTTATTTTTCTTTACTGCATTGTTGTCTTACGGGCTTGTAAGTAAGCATTTCATGGTTGTATTTGGTGCATGTGACAAATAAAGTTTTATTTGATTTTTGATTCGATTTTTGAAATGGTTACTATAGACTGCGAAGAAAATGTTTGCATTAACACTGTAGGTACAGTAGTTTATGTTATCACAGTGGGCTAGGTATTGTACTGCATTATGTCCTGCTTTTCTGACAGACTCATGGTAAATAGTTTGCTCGTGTTCAGAAATTGGCCTATACCAGTTACAGAAATATCAAAGTGAAATGACAAACATCTCAGCCAGTTCATATGTTTGACAGAAATCTCTAGACAGTGGGGTTTCGTAGCGTCAAGCGATTCTGGCATAGATAAAATGTATTTAAATAATGTAGAGGGCCCATTTAACTAAAATCCCAGTTGGGCAAAGTACATTTTGATACTTCAGTTATAGTTCAGTATAATGTTGATGTATGGTGTCTACCAATAGGAACGGTAAGCAGGTGGTTACATAAACACTAAGTAGCAAAAAAAAAAAAGGGACATTCCACTTTAGCATACCAATTCACACCTCCAATCCATGGAGTGTTTTTTGCTTAACTCAAACACCTGTGAGAAGTGGGAAGGACGGAGGGGGAGCTAAATTAGTTTTAGTTTAGTTGGCATCGTTTTTTACTGTCAGATTTTAGGCCTTTGCAGTTTGAAACAACTCTTAAAGCATAAATTAGAGCTGCTGACAGAGATGGCAAGAACGCTAGTCAAAATGCAACAATCAGCTTGTGAAACACCCAATATGTAGTTAGAGCGATGATAGAGCAGTTAGGAAAGACAATAACAATTCAATTCCAAACAATTCAATAGGCTACAGTCAGACAGTGTTTTTTAGCCCAAAGTTAATTAAAAGCGATAAAATATGCAGATTTGTATGATTTTTTTTATTTGATTTAATCAGGAGATTAAATAGATCATATAGATTTAAAGGGTATTTTTTGTAATAACTGGTTTGATAAGCCACCATCGACCTTACTGCCTTGGCATGTTCATGCTTTAAATGAAATGTAATGGATGTGACTATAAGCTAGCAGGGTTATGTTATCAGCTGAAAAAAGAAACAGAGAGAGAGACAGAGAGAGAAAGGGCTTTCATCAGTCACGTGTTGATGAATTGGTCTCAAAGGGAAACATATATCATGCCAGCTGATAGGAGCTAAATCTATGAGATCCAGTGTGTGAACAACACTGTAAAAACACATAGTGCCAGGCAGGTCAATCAAATCACATACAGACACAAACCTCTATAACTGTGGCTAAATAAATCCCTTGTAAAGAGATTGACGGATGATTCGCGTGAGGCCAACTCTGTGAAGGTAGTGTAGAGATTTGGATTCACATCGTAAACATAGTAGGGATTACCAAAAAGGGGGATTCACAAATCAGGTCAATCTTCCTGGCAACAAGAGAGAGATTTAGACTGTTTTATTGATGGGAGTTAAACCCTGTGGCGCTCCAGCTTCAAGGGGAGAAAATATCCCCAGGCGTATTATAAGCGAGATAGCAACACACTTGAAATGCTAAATCATTGTTTTGTTCAATTCTTCTTATTTCGGTCCCAGAGTGTAGCAAGTCTGTCTTACCCAGTTTAAATGAGTCATGAGCGGCAGTAGAAACAGTATTAGAACAGTATTGAGCACATGGTGACACAGACAGCTGTAGAAAGAAGTCCAGGGCTGAGTGAGAAGTGGGGTACAGCCTCATTATGACAAAGGTCAGAGTTCAACTCCCAGGAGCCTCCGCTGTAGTGTCTCCAATCACTCAGTCTGCATCTCAAATGGCACCCTATTCCCTATGTAGTGTGCTACTTTTGACGAGAGCCCTAGTCAAAAGTAGTGCACTAAATAGGGAATAGGGTGCCATTTGAGACAGCCCCGTTCTACCTGGTTTTTGCTCCACTTTAAATTCCCATTACAATGAGCTAGTTTATAGAGGCTATAGTTTGAGGTATGTTTTATAAAGGGTGAGGTTTATGGTGTTTAAAGACATAAAGTACTTATTCTGCTGGATTTAACATACTGTAATACACTATTTCTTAGCATGTTAGGCCTTTTAGCTACTGTACCGGTTCATAGCAACGATTGAAATGCACACCTGAGGCCACAGCTAAAACATGACAGAGCTTACATAATATACATTTGCACTATTATGTCTTTGTTTCTATACTCTACCAGGTAATTATAGTCTACAACCAAGCTGTAGAACACAAGCTGCTGTAATTGTATGGTATTATTACTGATGCTTAGGCTACTAAATCATGATTAGTATTAAATAGTTAATAAGGCTGATTATTTACTCAAGACAAATATGAATTACTGAGGTATGAGGTAAGAAAGTAACATACAGTATTGATGTTTTGATTCTGAACACTGAATAAGGGATCCGTTATAACTGCTTCATAGGCCTTTTTGCAACTTTAGCTTTTTGACAGCCACCATTTTCCTCAAATGCTGACCTGTCACATTTCATTATATAGCAATTTCACGAGTGAACATTTCAGGAGAGAAGCAGAGAAATGACAAGATTTCATTTAGAAAAATGGCTCCAATATTTCACTGCTATGCCATCTACTGCAGAAAATCATTTACATTGAGATGAGAGTTAAAACATGTCCAATATGATGAGTTGCACCTCTCGTTTTTGGATGAGCCAGGAAAGGAATTTACAGCCCAGCAGTACATGATTTAATTTGAGTAGGCATATTCATTACAGGAAGATATGATTTGACACACATTTTTTTTAATCCATGTGCTTCCTAGACTGAAAATTAAATTTTTTACAATTGCCCTTCATTACTTTAACTCACAAATATCCTAGATATTTTAATCTGACCTACTGTATGAAAATTAATATGCTTTCTTGAATCACCTTGAAAGACAGTGAGTTATTAGAAGTCCCAAATGGAGTAATTTCTTAATTGAAGCAGGACATATCAACCTGAAACCAACAATACCAGCTGGCTGTCTTTAAATACTGCCGTAGCTAATTTCCTTAAAAGTAAAAAACATGAACTCTCCTCCACTTAATTTCAGTAAGTCCCTACTTCTATAAATCCGCTTTAGTGCTGTTAAAATTGGTTGTCTGGCACACAATATTCCTCTTCACCGCACTTTGTGTCTTATGTCTCCTATGGCGTAACACTATGCTAATTTCCTTATCTTATGTAAAGTGAAAAGTTTGGGGTCTGTTTAATTCTGTTGTAAACTGTTAAAAGTGAAGTCGGCTCTGCGGCTACGGTGGCTGGGTCCCCAGGCCGCTGGCTACATTGTTCCTGTGCGTGCTCAGTCAGTCTATGAGCTGCGGAAAGTTGCTGAGGGAGGCAGAGCTGGGGCCCAGGGGACCCTACACTTACTTCTCAGTCACTCTGTCCCCCCGTGGCCACTGAGTCACCATAATGAGCAGTACCACCATCCTCCCATCCCTCAGCTCCCTCTCCTCCCTGCTATCTCCCCCTTCTCCCTATGGTACTCACTGCCTCACTGCCTGGATCCCTGCTCAATACCTCACTTTTTAATACATAGCAAACACAGTGCCTTCAGAAAGTATTCATACCCCTTGACTTATTCCACATTTCATTGTTTTACAGCTTGAATTCAAAATGGATTAAATGTATGTACATTTTTTTACCCTATTTTTTATCCCCAATTTTGATCTTGTCTCATCACTGCAACTTCCCAACGGGCTCGGGAGGCAAAGGTCAAGTCATGGATCCTCTGAAACATGACACGCCAAACTGCACTTCCGCTTAACCAATGTGTTGGAGGAAACACTGCTCAACTGATGACCGTTGTAGCTTGAAGGTGCCTGGCCCACAAGGAGCTGCTAGAGCACAATGAGCCACCCGGCCAAACCCTCCCCTAAACCGGACGATGCTGGGCCAATTGTGCGCCAACCTATGGGACTCCCAATCACAGACGGTTTTGATACAGCCCGGGATTGAACCAGGGTTTGTAGTGATGCATCTAACACTGCAATGCAGTGCCTTAGACCGCTGCACCACTCTGGAGGCGCTTTAGATAAATAAATAAAAAATTCCCACATTTATTAAAAATGAAATACAGAAACATGTAATTTACATAAGTAGCCACTCCATCGAGTCAATACTTTGTAGAAGCACCTTTGTCCTGCTGAAAGGTGAATTCATATACCAGTGTCTGTTGGAAAGCAGACTGAACCAGGTTGTTCTCTAGGATTTTGCCTGTGTTGAGCTCCGTTCCATTTATTTTTTAACCTGAAAAACTCCCCAGTCCTTAATGACTTAATGAAGCATACCCATAACATGATGCAGCCACCACTATACTTGAAAATATGGAGAGTGGTACTCAGTAATGTGTTGTACTGAATTTGCCCCAAAAATAACACTTTGAATTCAGGAGAAAAATGTAATTTCTGAGGCATTTTTTTGCAGCATTACTTTAGTGCTTTGTTGCAAACATGATGTATGTTTTGAAAGAAAAAAAATTGGTACAGACTTACTACTTTTCACGCTGTCAATTAGGTTAGTATTGGGAAGTAACTACAATGTTGTTGATCCATCCTCAGTTTTCTCCTATCATAGCCATGAATTAAACTCTAACTGTTTAAAGTCACCATTGGCCTCATGGTGAAATTCCTGCGCGATTTCCTTCCTCTCCAGCAAATGAGTTAGGAAGGACACTTGTATCGTTGTAGTGACTGGGTGTATACATTCACCTTAGCCAAATACATTTAAACTCAGTTTTTCACAATTCCTGACATTTAATCCTAGCAAAAAAATATCAGTCTTAGGTCAGTTAGGATCACCACTTTATTATAAGAATGTGAAGTGTCAGAATAATAGTAGAGTGAATTATTTATTTAAGCTTTTATTTCTTTCATCACTTTCCCAGTGGGTCAGAAGTTTACATACACTCAATTAGTATTTGGTAGCATTGCCTTTAAATGGTTTAACTTGGGTCAAACGTTTCAGGTAGCCTTCCACAAGCTTATCATAAGTTGGGTGAATTTTGGCCCATTCCTCCTGACAGATCTGGTGTAACTGAGTTGAGTTTGTAGGCCTCCTTGCTCACACACGCTTCTTGAGTTCTGCCCACATATTTTCTATAGGATTGAGGTCAGGGCTTTGTGATGGCCACTCCAACACCTTGACTTTGTTGTCCTTAAGCCATTTTGCCACAACTTTGGAAGTATGCTTTGGGTCATTGTTCATCTGGAAGACCCATTTGCGACCAAGCTTTAACTTCCTGACTGATGTCTTGAGATATTGCGTCAATATATCCACATCATTTACCTCCCTCATGATGCCACCTATTTTGTGAAGTGCACAAGTCCCTCCTGCAGCAAGGCACCCCCACAACATTTAGCTGCTACCCCGGTGCGTCATGGTTGGTATGGTGTTTTTCGGCTTGCAAGCCTCCCCTTTCTCCTCCAAACATAACGATGGTCATTATGGCAAAACAATTCTATTTTTGTTTCATCAGACCAGAGGACATTTCTCCAAAGAGTACAATCTTTGTCCCCATTTGCAGTTGCAAACCGTAGTCTGGCTTTTTTATGGCGGTTTTGGAGCAGTAGCTTCTTCCTTGCCGAGCGGCCTTTCAGGTTATATCGATATAGGACTCGTTTTACTGTGGATATAGATACTTTTGTACCCGTTTCCTCCAGAATCTTCACAAGGTCATTTGCTGTTGTTCTGGGATTGATTTGCACTTTTCACACCAAAGTATGTTCATCTTCAGGAGACAGAACGCATCGCCTTCCTGAGTGGTATGACGGCTGCATGGTCCCATGGTGTTTAAAATTGTGTACTACTGTTTGTACAGATGAACGTGGTACCTTCAGGTGTTTGGAAATTGCTCTCAAGGATGAACCAGACTTGTGGAGGTTTACAAATCTTTTTCTGAGGTCTTGGCTGATTTATTTTGATTTTCCCATGATGTCACGCAAAGAGGCACTGAGTTTGAAGGTAGGCCTTGAAATACATCCACAGGTACACCCCCAATTGACTCAAATTATGTGATTAGAATATCAGAAGCTTCTAAAGCATGACTTCATATTAATATATTAAAGTACACACACTAAAGGGAAAAATATATATTTTGAGCAAAATTGTGTTTTTTGGACACAACTGCAAACGTTAAGGAGTAGGGCGTTCAAGGAGTTGGTCTGATGGGAATTTGTGATGTCATCGGCCTCCTTGCTTGAGGAGAACAAAAAAGCAAAGGCCAGCCCTCCCACTGGTGCTATGTCTTGACAAAAAGTACCTTTAAAGTCCCAATGCAGTCTTTAAAATATATTTTAAATCATTAGTTTGTCTAATAAATCACTGTGGGTTTTTTTCAATTTTTACATAACTCCAGACTTGTGGAGGTCTACAACTTTTTTTCTGAGGTCTTGGTTGATTTCTTTTGATTTTCCCATGATGTCAAGCAAAGAGGCACTGAGTTTGAAGTACATCCACAGGTACACCTCCAATTGACTCAAATTATGTAATTAGCATATTAGAAGCTTCTAAAGCCATGACATCAATTTCTGGAATTTACAGTGAGTTATATGTGAAATAATCTTTCTTTAAACAATTGTTGGGAAAATTATTTGTGTGATGCACAAAGTAGATGTCCTAACCGACTTGCCAAAACTACAGTTTGTTAACAAGAAATTTGTGGAGTGGTTGAAAAACAAGTTTTAATGACTCCAACCTAAGTGTATGTAAACTTCCGACTTCAACTATATATATATATATATATATATATATATATATATATATATATACATACATATATATATATATATATATATACATACATATATATACATACATATATATATATATACACACACACACGTATAAAAACAAAACATATAAAACCAAAACATAATTCCACTTTGACATTATTGGTTACTGTGTGTAGGCCAGTGATACAACATCTCAATGTAATACATTTTTAATTCAGGCTGTAACACAACAAAATGTGGAAAAGTCAAGGGATGTGAATACTTTCTGAAGGAACTGTAAATGGGCTTGTTACACGGCTTACTGAGGCCGTATACAATTGTTTGTTGGAGACAGAGAGCTGCTGTACATGAGGGAAGATGTCATGGACTTCAGTAGCTACGTTTTCCAAGAAGACAATGTTTTGGTTTGACGTAGCCATATTAACTTCACTGTAAAGGCCATCTCCTGCCTGAGGCTAGGTGGTGATATAGCAACCCCATAAACGGTCCTATCCTGTTTGCACTGAAGAAGCTGCCAAGAATCCTGCGCATGTCTCCCTCCACCAGCTGATCTTGTGTACGCTATTCCCTAAACAGTGCATACTGGGAATAGGGTTCCATTTGGCACATACCCTCTGCATCTGACTGGAGCGGAATGTTGTTTGTGTTATTCTGCCTTTCTGGCTGTTTGATTTCACATTGAGAGCCTCAACTGACCGAACCAGTGAACAAAAAAAACGGAAATAGAATGCGATGCAGAGCAAATGGAACTGAATGTTGTTGAACATTGTGGCACATAGTGCAGATTGTATGACACATTGCTATTGGCTAGGGTGGGGGGTAATGCACCCGTCAACCAACCGTGTGCCAGGAGTTGTAAGTGTGCTACTTTCACACACGTTTCAAACATGTGTGCCATCACACATCAACAGTTTCTGCCCACATCTGCCCCCATCATCCCTCCCTCCACCATGAACGCTACATAATAACTAATGCAATTTGGGTTGTTAGGAGTTACTGAGATGCATTCTCTATGATGCAATTCAAGCCACTGAATGGAGAAACACCTCTCCCTTAGTCCATGTGGCAACTATCCTAAATAAGAGGGCTCATTTAACATGTCCATCTTGTTAGGGTTAAATAAAGTAGACATCAAGGACGGCCAGAAGCTGATTTCAGTAGACAGCCGTTATTCCCCACCCCATGCCCATCCTACCAGGGGCATTTTCCGCTGGCATGACCCCCAGCCCCTTTGTGTATCGAGGCAGACAGTGGGTCTTCTCTCTCTCCAGTGCCAAGGCTGGCACAGTGTCCAGCATTCCCCAACGTTTGGCCGTAGGAAGTCTACAGCACAACAAAGCCATCTTCAAGCTCCTAAAGGGCAAATCAGTCATGAAAAACACAGTAAATACCTACAACACTTCCTACAAATGTCCCTAATCAAATCAAATGTTATTTGACAGATGTGCCGAATACAACAGGTATTCAACCTTACAGTGAAATGCTTACTTACAAATCCTTAACCAACAATGCTTTAAGAAGGTAAGGGGAAAAAAGTGTTAAGTAAAAAATAGATAAGTAAAATATAGAAAATATAAGCAACAAACAATTAAACAGCAGCAGTAAAATAACAATAGTGAGGTTATATACAGGGGGTACCGGTACAGAGTCAATGTGGAGGCTATATACAGGGGGTACCGGTACAGAGTCAATGTGCGGGTGCACCGGTTAGTTGAGGTAATTGAGGTAATATGTACATGTAGGTAGAGTTAAAGTGCCTATGCATAGGTAATAAACAGAGTAGCAGCAGTGTAAAAGAGGGGACTGGGACTGCCCTTTGATTAGCTGTTCAGGAGTCTTATGGCTTGGGGGTAGAAGCTGTAAAGAAGCCTTTTGGACCTAGACTTGGTGCTCCGGTACCACTTGCCGTGCAGTAACAGAGAGAACAGTCTATGACTAGGATGGTGGAGTCTTTGACAATTTTAGGGCTTTAATCTGACACGGCCTGGTATAGAGGTCCTGGAAGGCAGGTAGCTTGGCCCCAGTGATGTACTGGGCCGTATGCACTACCCTCTGTTGTGCCTTGCGGTCGGAGGCCGAGCAGTTACCATACCAGGCAGTGATGCAACAGGTCAGAATGCTCTCGACAGTGCAGCTGTAGATCCTTTTGAGGATCTGAGGACCGCATGCCAAATCTTTTCAGTCTCCTGAAGGGGAATAGGTTTTTTCGTGCCCTCTTCACGGCTGTCTTAGTGTGTTTGGACCATGATAGTTTGTTGGTGATGTGGACACCAAGGAACTTGAGCCCTGTCGATGAGAATGGAGGCTTGTTTGGTCCTCCTTTTCCTGTAGTCCACAATCATCTCCTTTGTCTTGATCACATTGAGGAAGAGGTAGTTGTCCTGGCACCACACAGCCAGGTCTCTGACCTCCCTATAGGCTGTCTTGTTGTTGATCAGGCCTACCACCGCTGTTGTGTCGTCGGCAAACTTGATGATGGTGTTGGAGACGTGCCTGTCACGATCGTTTAGAGATGGATCGGACCAAGATGCAGCGTTGTAGGCGTACATTTTACTTCTATTTTAAATGACACCGAAAAAACAACAAAATACAAAAACGAACGTAAAGCTACAAACTAAAGGTGGAAAAAAGGCTGCCTAAGTATGATACCCAATCAGAGACAACGGTAGACAGCTGCCTCTGATTGGGAACCATACCCGGCAACAATGAAATAGAAAAACTAGAATGCTCACCCAAATCACACCCTGACCTAACCAAATAGAGAAATCAAAAGGCTCTCTAAGGTCAGGGCGTGACAGTGCCTAGCCATACAGTCAACAATCATGACCAACAATCAATCATTCATGCTTCTAAACCGTCCTCCCCGAGAAACACCAGAATGGAGGCCTATATTTGTGACATATAGGGAAACACCAGATAAACTACTCAGCCTTTTATATCATGTGTCAAAAATAATAATAACCCAATAATCAAGTTTGCAGACAACACAACAGTGGTCTGATTACCAACAAGGATGAAACAGCCTGGTGCCAGGAAAATAACCTCTCCCTCAAAGTCAACAAAATGAAGAAGTTGATCGTGGACTTCAGGAGAGAGGAGAGAGAGCACGTTCCCATCTACATCAACACAACCGCAATGGAGAGGGTGAAAAGCTTCAAGTTCCTCAGTGTGCACGTTACTGACAACCTGAAATGGTCAATCCACACAGACAGCATGGTGAGTTAAGGTGCAACAGTGCCTCTTCAACCTCAGGAGGCTGAAGAAATTCAGATCATAGGGGGCACACTGCCTGCCCTTTTAGGATATCTACAGCACCCAGTCTCACAGGAAGGCCAAGAAGATCATCAAGGACCTCAGCCACCCGAGCCACGGCCTGTTCACCCCGCTACCATCTCGAAGGCGGAGACAGTACAGGTGTATCAAAGCTGGGACCGAGAGACTGACAATCAGCTTCTTTCTCCAGGCCATCAGACTAGTCACCACTAGCAGGCCTCCGCCCAGTACCCTGCCCTGAACCACGGGTATTAGCCAGATACCACCCGGTACTCTCTTCCCTGCTCCTTAGGGACTGCTGCAAAAAAAGAAATGTCCTCTCACTGACAACTGCATTTATTTTTTAGCAAACTTAACGTGTAAATATTTGTATAAAACATAACAAGAATCAACAACTGAGACATAAACTGAACAAGTTCCACAGACATGTGACTAACAGAAATGGAATAATGTGTCCCTGAACAAAGGGGGGGGGGGGTTCAAAATCAAAAGTAACAGTCAGTATCTGGTGTGGCCACCAGCTGCATTAAGTACTGCAGTGCATCTCCTCCTCATGGACTGCACCAGATTTGCAAGTTCTTGCTGTGAGATGTTACCCCACTCTTCCACCAAGGCACCTGCAAGTTCCCGGACATTTCTGGGGGGAATGGCCCTAGCCCTCACCCTCCGATCCAACAGGTCCCAGACGTGCTCAATGGGATTGAGATCCGGGATCTTCAATGGCCATGGCAGAACACTGATATTCCTGTCTTGCAGGAAATCACACACAGAACGAGCAGTATGGCTGGTGGCATTGTCATGCTGGAGGGTCATGTCAGGATGAGCCTGCAGGAAGGGTACCACATGAGGGAGGAGGATGTCTTCCCTGTATCGCATAGAGTTGAGATTGCCTGTAATGACAACAACCTCAGTCCGATGATGCTGTGACACACCGCCCCAGACCATGACGGACCCTCCACCTCCAAATCGATCCCGCTCCAGAGTACAGGCCTCGGTGTAACGCTCATTCCTCATTGCTGCACCTGTGATAACATCTGCAAAATATTTTTACGTGACCAATAACATTTTATTTGATTTAGAGCGCTTCAGGTCTCTTTGAGGAGCTGCTTGCTGTAGTTTTATCTCTAGCAGGAAGCTTGGACAATGTTTGAACTCCCTCTGACACTGACCTTTACCTAAAGTACCTAGACAGAGCTGTTTTCAGAACCCATCCTGACACATCTAGCTCCTATGAAAAGGCTTAGTCATGATAAATTGGGCGCTTTTGACCTGCCGATTTTTTATTCGACCTTCATTTAACCAGGAAAAACTCCTGAGACCATTAAATAGAAATGGTAATGGAAATGTCTTGATCGTATTTGGTGATTTAGTATTTTATGTATACTTGTCATGTCAGTGGAGCGTCCTGCTGGTTTAGTGAGCAGACTAGTGCCATTGGCTGTGTAACAGACACAGACTCTGGGTACAATGATAGACTTAAGCCCCATTGTTATAGGAGAGGTTTAAATACCAGCATGTCGTTAATACCCCCACACACTGATTCACACATTCTGACTCCTCACACAGCCTACACACATAAGCAAGCACGTACACACGCAAGCACGCACTCGAACAGGCGCGCACACACACACACGGCATTGTGCTCTATCTACGTACCAATGCAGACCACATTTTCAATAAGATCTGTCTGTGAGTATGTGGTGGAACAGCCGGTACAGTATACAGCAGTACAGTCCTCTTTGTACATGGCATGAATTGTGCTTTATAACCACTTAAACTCTCCCCCTCCCCCCACTGAAATCCCAACACAACCACAATTATTATTATACTGTAATGCTGAGAGAGAGAGAGAGAGATGAGAGAGTGAGACTAGCTCAAAACCACTCTTCCGCCCTCTAGGGAAGCATATCCAAAACCATCAATGAACCTCTTTATACAGGGATTGGAAAACAACACAGACCAACCCCTTTTTATCTACAACAGTCTTTCCGTCTGGAGTATGCTACCTAGCCAAGCCCCCACTATACTAGTTCCACTGAGACTCTTTAAAAACTGTGTTGTGAGAGTCTTTCCTTGTTCATGTGGAGGTCATCTTCAGATGTGTTCCTCCCTGACCTTTCCTGCCTAGTGCAATATACATCCTAGGTCCTGGACGTTTGGAGTCGCCGTCACAAACTCAGGCTGATATGATTTTAGCCATGTTGGCAGCTGAGGTTTATAACACTGCTATTTCAGACAGTGGGGGCAGATGGAGGACGGTCTGAGAGAGAGGGAGGCAGAAAGAGAATACTGAGGTGGGTGTGGGGCAGGCCTTGTTCAGTGCCTGTGTGAAAAGCCAGGGTCCTTAGGAAGTAGAGCAGAGCAGGGAGGGGTTGGTGCTGGGCTGGGTAGGTGGGGAGGGGAGGGGAAGGGTTGGTGCTGGGCTGGGTAGGTGGGGAGGGGAGGGGTTGGTGCTGGTGTTGGGTAGGTGGGGAGAAGTTTTTATGGATAAGTGCTGCCTCAGCATTTGTGCAGTAATGTGATAGCGGGCCTAGTCACACAAAGAAAACACAACTGCTCAAACACTCCCAGTTTGGCCATGAGGGGCAAGGGTAGGCAGAGCAGAGCACCACTGTAGTAATTATCCTTACTAACCCCGACCTGTACCATTACCAGGCTTGGGATGGGTGCGCAGGGGAGCTAGGGGCTGGAAGCTAGGTTGTATTCCAAATGTTACCCTATTCCCTACATAGTGCACTACTTTTGACCAAAGCCCTATAGAAAATAGGGTGCCATTGGGACGCAGTTCGAGGCACGGTGGCCAGGCAGGCGGCTAGGCTAATCCCTCCAGCTGTGCTGCACTAAAGGGAATCAGGTTCAGATTCAGGCTCACACAGATGTTATTAAGTTTGCATATTCCCTTAAAAGGAGGGGCCGAGAAGGATACTTTTTTAGCCTACTCTATAAAGGAACCACCTCCTATTTTCTATTACTTGATTTACCCCCACTCCCAGGGGTAGCGTCTCCCACTCTGGCTCAGCTGAGGCTCCCACATGACACACACGTTTGCCTTTAAAAGTGAAAATATATTTTTTGGGTAGCCCTGGACCTGGACCCCAACAGAGTGCAGAGCAGAGCGAGCATGGCATAACACATTTTAAGGCACCACGTATGGGATGGATTCTGTGTGTAGACGTGTGACAAAACAGGCCCATGTGATTCTTTCACTCTCTCACACACAGACACATGGACACACAGACGCACAGAGACACAGACGATTAAGGCAGCACTCCGCGCCTCTCTGATTCAGAGGGGTTGGGTTAAATGCGGAAGACACATTTCAGTCGAATGCATTCAGTTGTACAACTGACTATGTACCTCCCTTTCCCATGTGTTTTGCTATCCTTGTGGGGACCTAAAATTTATTTCCAAACAAAATCCTATTTTTCCTAACTCCTCTCTCCTCTTAAACCTAACCCCTAACCCTAATTCCTTAGTTTAAAATAGCTTCTGTCCTTGTGGGGACGTAGGAAATGTTCCCACAAGGGGACGTGGGAAGTGGGAAATGTCCCCACAAGGGAGAATTTTCCTTGTTTTACTATCCTTGTCGTGACTTTTGGGGATTTCTGGTACCAACGAGGATAGTAATACACATACACACCTAAAACAAACACACACATCCTGTCACGCCTGCTCCCACTCTCCCTCTCTGCTCCCGTTTGTTCCCTGTGTCTGCATTATTGTCGTTACAGTTGAAGTCGGAAGTTTACATACACCTTAGCCAAATACATTTAAACTCAGTTTCACAATTCCTGACATTTAATCCTAGTCAAAAAATCCCTGTCTTAGGTCAGTTAGGATCACCACTTTATTTTAAGAATGTGAAATGTCAGAATAATAGTAGAGAGAATGATTTATTTCAGCTTTTATTTCTTTCATCACATTCCCAGTGGGTCAGAAGTTTACATACACTCAATTAGTATTTGGTAGCATTGCCTTTAAATTGTTTAACTTGGGTCAAATGTTTTGGGAAACCTTCCACAAGCTTCCCACAATAAGTTGGGTGAATGTTGGCCCATTCCTCTTGACACAGCTGGTGTAACTGAGTCACGTTTGTAGGCCTCCTTGCTCGCACACGCTTTTTCAGTTCTGCCCCCAAATGTTCTATAGGATTGAGGTCAGGGCTTTGTGATGGCCACTCCAGCACCTTGACTTTGTTGTCCTTAAGCCATTTTTCCACAACTTTGTAAGTATGCTTGAAGTCATTGTCCATTTGGAAGACCCATTTGCGACCAAGCTTTAAACTTCCTGACTGATGTCTTGAGATGTTGCTTCAATATATCCACATAAAGTCCCTCCTACAGCAAAGCACCCCCACAACATGATGCTGCCACCCCTTGGTGCTTGCAAGCCTCCCCTTTATCCTCCAAACATAACGATGGTCATTATGGCCAAACAGTTCTTTTTTTGTTTCATCAGACCAGAGGACATTTCTCCAAAAAGTACAATATTTGTCCCCATGTGAAGTTGCAAACCTTAGTCTGGCTTTTTTTATGGCGGTTTTGGAGCAGTGGCTTCTTCCTTGCTGAGCGGCCTTTCAGGTTATATCGATATAGGACTCGTTCTACTGTGGATATAGATACTTTTGTACCTGTTTCCTCCAGTCCTCCTCACAAGGTCCTTTGCTGTTGTTCTGGGATTGATTTACACTTTTCACACCAAAGTACATTCATTTCTAGGAGACAGAACGTATCTCCTTCCTGAGCGGTATAGCGGCTGCATGGTCCTATGGTGTTTATACTTGCATACTATTGTTTGTACAGATGAACGTGGTACCTTCAGGCGTTTGGAAATTGATCCCAAGGATGAACCAGACTCGTGGAGGTCTATAAAAAATGTTTTGTGGTCTTGGCTGATTTCTTTTGATTTTCCCATGATGTCAAGCAAAGAGGCACTGAGTTTGAAGGTAGGCCTTGAAATACATCCACAGGTACACTACAATTGACTCAAATAATGCCAATTAGCATATCATAAGCTTCTAAAGCATGACATCATATTAATATATTAAAGTACACACACTAAAGGGAAAAAAATATGTTTTGAGCAAAATTGTGTTTTTTGGACACAACTGCAAACGTTAAGGAGTAGGGCGTTCAAGGAGTTGGTCTGATGGGAATTTGTGATGTCATTGGCCTCCTTGCTTGAGGAGAACAAAAGAAAAGGCCAGCCCTCCCACTTGTGCTATGTCATGACATAAAGTATCTTTAAAGCCCCCATGCAGTCTTTCTAAATCTATTTTAAATCATTAGTTTGTCTAATAAATCACTTTTTTTTTTTTTTTTTTTTTATATAACTCCCAAATATGTTTTTTATAATTTATTTCCCTGAGCCTCCTTGGTCAGTCTGACTGTGTGGGTGTGGGGATACATATTTGAATATATTTATATACAGCCCTGATTGGCTGATAGAATTGTCTAGAGCCCACCCGATTACCCGTTCAAAAAACAACAAATGAATGTGATACTCAACCTGTCAGTTGGAGCTGCAGTGACAAACTTGTTAGGCGTGTAGGATTTTTTTTTTTGTCATCAAAACAAAAAGGCATCACGCATCTAAATTTGATATTTTATTGTTGTACCTTTTTCAATAGGTCACCAGAAGATGCAGGACCAAAACAGCCTGTTTGCATGGTGGACCATCCTGGGCATCTATTAATTTTTTATTTTTACCTTTATTTAACCAGGCAAGTCAGTTAAGAACAAATTCTTATTTTCAATGACGGCCTAGTGGGTTAACTGCCTGTTCAGGGGCAGAACGACAGATTTGTACCTTGTCAGCTCGGGGGTTTGAACTTGCAACCTTCCGGTTACTAGTCCAACGCTCTAACCACTAGGCTACCCTGCCGCCCCTGCAGAATGCCATGATTATCTACAGGGCAGACTACAGGCCTAACACAGCAAGTAATACTCAGTACAGTGCATTTTGGAAAGTATTCAGACCACATTTTTTATGTTACAGCCTTATTCGAAAATGAATTAAATCATTTTTTTGTCATCAAGCTACAAACAATACCCCATAATGACGAAGCAAAAACAGTTTTTCAGAGATTTTTGCAAAGGTGTATATTTTTTTCTTTCTGAAATAGCTTATTTACGTACATTTTCAGACACTTTGCTATAAGACTCGAACTTGAGCTCTGGTGCATCCTGTTTCCATTGATCATCCTTGAGATGTTTCTACAACTTGATTGGAGTCCACCTGTGCTAAATTAAATTGATGTAAGGTCCCACAGTTGACAGTGCGTGTTAGAACAACTGACTAGCCATCAGGTCAAAGGAGTTGTCCGTAGAGCTCCAAGACAGGATTATGTCGAGGCACAGATCTGAGGAAGGGTACCAAAAAATGTCTACAGCATTGAAGGTCCCCAAGAACACAGTAGCCCCCATCATTCTTAAATGGAAGGGGTTTGGAACCACCAAGACTCTTCCTAGAGCTGGCTGCTGAGCAATCAGGGGAGAAAGGCCTTCGTCAGGGAGGTGACCAAGAACCTGATGGTCACTTTGACAGAGCTCCAGAGTTCCATTGTGGAGATGGGGGAAACTTCCAGAAGGACAACCATCTATGCAGCACTCCACCAATCAGGCCTTTATGGTAGAGTGGCTAGATGGAAGCCACTCCTCAGTAAAGGACTCTCAAATCATGCGAAACAAGATTCTCTGGTCTGATGAAACCAAGATTGAACTCTTTGGCCTGAATGCCTAGCGTCACGTCTGGAGGAAACCTGGCACCAAGGGGTCTGAATACTTTCCCGAATGCACTGTATATGGTACAATCTTCAGTATCATCATAACATCAGTTTAATTATTTTGCGAAATAGCCTGTCATGATACTGGATATTATTAAATGCAGTAGGTTACTGCATATTCTGGTGACCTATTGAAAAAGGTACAACCAATTTTAGATGGCGCCAACAGACATGGTCGCCCTGTTTCTATCCCCTAGCCAACTTTGTAGTATATCTTTTTTGGGGGGGTGGGCATTATTTCTTACATTATTTGCTCATAATGTTTCTAGTAGAGCCAAAAATACTGGCAGTCACTCACCAGAAATTTGAAGTTCGAAATTCCCTGACCTGGATCCTTGGTTTGGACTTCCCGAGGCAGCCCCATTCATCATGGGTGCTACAACAAAAAGTTGACGCCGAAGAAGAGGGAGGAGAAGTGGGTTGCTACTCAGGCTCAGCTGACAATCAAACCATCCACCACTTCTGAGTATATCACTCTAACTTTTTTATTTTATTTTTATTTCACCTTTATTTAACCAGGTAGGCCAATTGAGAACAAGTTCTCATTTACAACTGCGACCTGGCCAAGATAAAGCAAAGCAGTTCGACACATACAACAACACAGAGTTACACATGGAATAAACAAACATACAGTCATTAATACAGTAGGAAAAAAATATATATACAGTATGTGCAAATGAGGTAAGATAAGGGAGGCAATAACATATGCCATAGTGGTGAGGTAATTACGATATAGCAATTAAACACTGGAGTGATAGATGTGCAGAAGATGAATGTGCAAGTAGAGATACTGGGGTGCAAAGGAGCAAAATAAATAAATACAGTATGGGGATGAGGTAGTTGGATGGGCTATCTACAGATGGGCTATGTACAGGTGCAATGATCTGTGAGCAGCTCTGACAGATGGTGCTTGAAGTTAGTGAGGGAGATATGAGTCTCCAGCTTCGGTGATTTTTTCAGTTCGTTCCAGTCATTGGCAGCAGAGAAATGGAAGGAAAGGCGGCCAAAGGAGGAATTGGCTATGGGGGTGACCAGTGGAATATACCTGCTGGAGTGCATGCTGCGGGTGGGTGCTGCTATTGTGACCAGTGAGCTGAGATAAGGCGGGGCTTTACCTAGCAAAGACTTAGATGAACTGGAGCCAGTGGGTTTGGCGATGAGTATGAAGCGAGGGCCAGCCAACGAGAGCGTACAGGTCGCAGGGGTGGGTAGTATATGGGGCTTTGGTGACAAAACGGATGGCACTGTGATAGACTGCATATTTTGTAAATGACATCGCCAAAGTCAAGGATCGGTAGGATAGTCCGTTTTATGAGGGGATGTTTGGCAGCATGAGTGAAGGATGCTTTGTTGTGAATTAGGAAGTTGATTCTAGATTTAATTTTGAATTGGAGATGCTTAATGTGGGTCTGGAAGGAGAGTTTACAGTCTAACCAGACACCTAGGTATTTGTAGTTGTCCACATATTCTCCGTCAGAACTGTCCAGAGTAGTGACGTTGGATGGGCGGGTAGGTGCGGGCAGCGATCGGTTGAAGAGCATGCATTTAGTTTTACTTGCATTTAAGAGCAGTTGGAGGCCATGGAAGGAGAATTGTATGGCATTGAAGCTCATTTGGAGGTTAGTTAGCACAGTGTCCAAAGAAGGAGACAGAAGTATACAGAATGGTGTCGTCTGCGTAGAGCGACATCGTTGACGTATACAGAGAAGAGAGTCGGCCTGAGAATTGAACCCTGTGGCACCCCCATAGAGACTGCCAGAGGTCCGAACAACAGGCCCTCCGATTTGACACACTGAACTCTGTCTGAGAAGTAGTTGGTGAACCAGGCGAGGCAGTCATTTGAGAAACCAAGGTTGTTGAGTCTGCCGATAAGAATGTGGTGATTGACAGAGTCGAAAGCCTTGGCCAGGTCGATTATGACGACTGCACAGTTTTGTCTCTTATCAATGGCAGTTATGATATCGTTTAGGACCTTGAGCGTGGCTGAGGTGCACCCATGACCATTTCGGAAGCCAGATTGCATGGAGGAGAAGGTACGGTGGGATTCAAAATGATCGGTCATCTGTTTGTTAACTTGGCTTTCGAAGACCTTAGAAAGGCAGGGTAGGATAGATAGAGGTCTGTAGCAGTTTGTTTCTAGAGTGAAAAGGGGGATGACCGCGGCAGCTTTCCAATCTTTGGGGATCTCAGACGATACGAGAGAGGTTGAACAGGCTAGTAACAGGGGTTGCAACAATTTTGGCAGATCATTTTAGGAAGAGAGGGTCCAGACTGTCTAGCTCGGCTGATTTGTAAGGGTCCAGATTTTGCAGCTCTTTCAGAACATCAGCTATCTGGATTTGGGTGAAGGAGAAATGGGGGAGGCTTGGGAGAGTTGCTGTGGTGGGTGCAGGGCAGTTGACTGGGGTAGGGGGAACCAGGTGGAAAGCATGGCCAGCTGTAGAAAAATGCTTATTGAAACAGTCAATTATCGTGGTTTATTGGTGTTGACAGTGTTTCCAAGCCTCAGTGCAGTGGGCAGCTGGGAGTAGGTGCTCTTATTCTCCATGGACTTTAGTGTCTCAGAACTTTTTAAAGTTTGTGCTTTTTTCTGTTTGAAAAAACTAGGCTTAGCTTTCCTAACTGCTTTTGTATATTGGTTCCTAACTTCCCTGAAAAGTTACATATCACAGAGGCTATTTGATGCTAATGCAGTAGGCCACAGGATGTTTTTGTGCTGGTCAAGTGCAGTCAGGTCTGGAGTGAGCCAAGGGCTATATCTCTTCCTTGTTCTACATTTTTTTAATGGGGCATGCTTATTTAAGATGGTGAGGAAGGCATTTTTAAAGAATAACCAGGCATCCTCTACTGACGAGATGAGGTCAATGTCCTTCCAGGATACCCGGGCCAAGTGAATTAGAAAGGCCTGTTCGCTGAAGTTTTTTAGGGAGTGTTTGACAGTGATGAGGGGTGGTCGTTTGACCGCAGACCCATTACGGATGCAGTCAATGAGGCAGTGATCGCTGAGATCTTAGTTGAAGACTGCAGAGGTGTATTTGGAGGACAAGTTGGTTAGGATGATATTAGGGTGCCCGTATTTACGGATTTGGGGTTGTAACTGGTAGGTTCATTGATAATTTGTGTGAGATTGAGGGCATCAAGCTTAGATTGTAGGTTGGCCGGGGTGTTAAGCATGTCCCAGTTTAGGTCACCTAGCAGCAAGAGCTCTGAAGATACCAATTCACATATGGTGTCCAGGGCACAGCTGGGGGCAGTGGGTGGTCTATAGCAAGCGGCAATGGTGAGAGACTTGTTTCTGGAAAGGTGGATTTTTAGAAGTAGAAGCTCAAATTGTTTGGGCACAGACCTGGATAGTATGACAGAACTCTGCAGGCATCGCTGCAGTAGATTGCCACTCCGCCCCCTTTGGCAGTTCTATCTTGTTTTGGAAAATGTTATAGTTAGGGATGGAAATGTCATGGTTTTTGGTGGTCTTCAGACACAGCTAAAACATCCGGGTTGGCAGAGTGCACTAAGGCAGTGAATAAAATAAAACTTGGGGAGGAGGCTTCTAATGTTAACCTGCATGAAACCAAGGCTTTTACGGTTACAGAAGTCAACAAATTAGAGCGCCTGGGGAATGAGAGTGGAGCTAGGCACTGCTGGGCCTGGATTAACCTCTACATCACCAGAGGAACAGAGGAGGAGTAGGATAAGGGTACGGCTAAAGGCTATGAGAACTGGTCGTCTAGTACGTTTGGAACAGAGAGTAAAAGGAGCAGGTTTCTGGGCGCGATAGAATATATTCAAGGTATAATGTACAGACAAAGAATTGGTAGGATGTGTATACAGTGGAGGTAAACCTAGGCATAGAGTGACAATGAGAGAGATATTGTCTCTAGAAACATAATTTAAACCAGGTGATGTCACTGCATGTGTGGGTGGAACTGAAGGTTTAGCTAAGGCATATTGAGCAGGGCTAGAGGCTCTACAGTGAAATAAGACAATAATCACTAACCAGAACAGCAATTGACAAGGCATACTGACATTAGGGAGAGGCATGCATAGCCAAATGATAATAGGGGTTCAGTGCGTAGTTAAGCTGGCTGGAGACACAGCGATTCAGACAGCTAGCGGGCCGGGGCTAGCAAGCTAGCAAAAGGGCCTTAGAGGTATGTCGCGACGGAATAAGTCTGTTGTAGCCTCCTTGTGCGGTTCCGTCGGCAGACCAGCCATGGTGGATTAGTAGGGTTCCGATTAGTAGAGCTGCCCAGTCCAATTGGCAAAATAGGTATAATTTATAAATAGGCAAAATAAGAATTTGTCCGATGGGCCTCGTCAGCTAACAGTCCGATATGCTCTAGACAGCTAGCGGGCCGTGGCTAGCAGGCTAGCAGATGGGCATTCAGGGGATGTCGCGACGGAGGGGCTGTAGCAAAAAGAACCCTCGGGCAGATTACATCGGTAGTCCAGTCGTGATTGATTAGCAGGGCTTCTTGTAGTAAAAGGGGTCCAGGCCAATTGGCAAAATAGGTATTTTAGCCCAAGGAGTGGCTGATGGACCTCTTTAGCTAGCTGGGAGATGGGCCTTGCATGGGCTAACTCCAGGCTAATTGGTGCTTGCTTCGGGACAGAAATGTTAGCTAGGAGTAGCAACTCGCATTGCAGCTAGCTTGCTGCGATGATCCAGGTGAAAAGGTTCGGAGCTTGCGGTAGGAAACCGGGGATATGGAGAGAAAATAAGTCCGGTATGCTCTGGTTTGAATCGGGTTGGGCAAATTGGCGTGAGATTTCCGAGCTAGAGGTTAACTGATGACCGCTAGCAGTGGTTAGCTGACTACTAGCTAGTAGATGGCTAGCTTCTGTTGGGGGATTCCAGTTCAAAAGTAAAGACAAATACTTTAGAACTGAGCAGATCCATACCACATTGGGTGAGGCGGGTTGCAGGAGAGTATATTGAAGTTGAGGTTTAGGAAAAATATAAAAAGATATGCGAAGCAAAAATATATAAAATATATATACACGGGACACGGGACAAGACAAAGACAAAGATGTCTGACTGCTACGCCATCTTGGATTTCAGTCCCTGGACAATAACGTAGACAAGCTCAGGGCGAGGGTTTCCTTTCAGACACACAAAAGGGACTGTAACATACTCTGTTTAAAGGCAACATAGCTCTCTATAGATATATTGTCCCCAACCACACAGCCAGCGCGGATCTCTGTTTATCTTGCAGACAGGAAAAAAGAACTCTCCGGGAAAAACAGAGGTGGAGGGGTATGTCTCATGATTAACAAAAAAATCTAATCAAACTTTATTTGTCACATGCGCCAAATACAACAGGTGAAATACAAGCTTTTACAAGCCCTTAACCAACAATGCAGTTTAAGAGTTAAGAAAATATTTATCAAAGTAAAGGAAAAATTACAAAAAGTAACAATAAAATAACAATAAGGCAATATACAGGGGGATTGTGGTACCGAGTCGATGTGTGGGGGTACAGGTTAGTTGAGGTCATTTGTTCATGTAGGTAGGGGTAAAGTGACTGTGCATAGATAATTAACAGGGTGAAGCAGCAGTGTAAAAACAAATGTGTGTGTGTGTGTGTGTGTGTGTGTGTGGGGGTCAATATAAATAGTCTGGGTAGCCATTTGATTAAATGTTCAGCAGTTATAGCTTGGGGGTAGAAGCTGTTAAGGGGAGCCTTTTGGTCCTAGACTTCGCGCTCCAGTACTGCTTGGCGTGTGGTAGCAGAGAGAACAATCTATGACTTGGGTGACTGGAGTCTGACAATTTATGGGGCTTTCCTCTGACACCGCCTAATATATAGCTCCTGGATGGCAGGAAGCTTGGCCAGGATGCTCTCGATGGTGCAACTGTAGAACGTTTTGAGGATCCCATGCCCATGCCAAATCTTTTTAGTCTTCTGAGGGGGAAAAGGTGTTATCGTGCACTCTTAATTACTGTCTTGGTGTGTTTGGACCATGATAGTTTGTTGGCGATGTGGACACCAAGGAACTTTAAACTCTCGACCCGCTCCACTACAACCCCATCGATGTTAATGGAGGTGTGTTGGGCCCCCTTTTCTTGTAGTCCACGATCAGCTCCTTTGACTTGCTAACATTGAAGGTGAGGATGTTGTCCTGGCACCACACTGCCAGGTCACTGACCTCCTCCCTATAGGCTGTCTCATCGTTGTCAGTAATCAGGCCTAGCATTGCGGTGTCGTAAGCAAACTTAATGATGGTGTTGGATTCGTATTTGGCCACGCAGTCATGGGTGAACAGGGAGTACAGGAGGGGAGTAAGCACGCACCACTGAGGGGCCCCAGTGTTGCAGACGTGTTGTTGCCTACCCTTACCACCTGGGGGTGGCCCGTCAGGAAGTCCAGGATCCAGTTGCATAGGGAGGTGTTTAGTCCCAGAGTCCTTAGCTTAGTGATGAGCATTGTGGGCACTATGGTGTTGACCGCAGACCTGTTGTCAATGTTGTCACATAGGTGTTCCTTTTGTCCAGGTGGGAAAGGGCAGTGTAGAGTGTGATTGAGATTGCGTCATCTGTGGATCTGTTTGGGCGGTACGCTAATTGGACTGGGTCTCGGGTTTCTGGGATGTTGGTGTTGATGTGAGCCATGACCAGCCTTTCAAAGCACTTCATGTCTACCGACGTGAGTGCTGCAGGCGATAATCATTTAGGCATGTTACCGTTGCTTCCTTGGGTACAGGGACTATGGTGGTCTACTTGAAACGTGTAGGTATTACAGACTCAGTCAGGGAGAGATTGAAAATGTCAGTGAAGACACTTGGGAATTGGTCAGAGCGTGCTTTAAGTACATGTCCTGGTGATCCATCTGGCCCCGCGGCTTTGTGAATGTTGACCTGTTTAAAGGTCTCGCTCACATCAGCTACCAAGAGCGTGATCACACAGTCGTCCGGAACAGCTGGTGCTCTTGTAACAGTATAACTTTAGACCGTCCCCTCGCCCATACCCGGGCGCGAACCAGGGACCCTCTGCACACATCAACAACAGTCACCCACGAAGCATCGTTACCCATCGCTCCACAAAAGCCGCGGCCCTTGCAGAGCAAGGGGAACCACTACTTCAAGGTCTCAGAGTAAGTGACGTCACCGATTGAAACGCTATTTAGCGCGCACCACCGCTAACTAGCTAGCCGTTTCACATCCGTTACACTCTCAGGCATGCATCAGTGTTACCTGCCTCGAAGTGAGCATAAAAGGCATTTAGATCGTCTTTTAGGATTGTGTCACTTGGCAGCTTGCGGCTGGGTTTCCCTTTGTAGTCCGTAAATGTTTTCATGCCCTGCCACATTCGATGAGCGTCAGAGCCGGTGTAGTAGGATTCAATCTTAATCCTGTATTGACGCTTTGCCTGCTTGATGGTTTGTCTGAGGGCAAAGCGGGAAGTGCCCGGATTAGTGTCCCACTGCTTGAAATCAGCAGCTCTAGCCTTTAGCTTGATGCAGATGTTGCCTGTAATCCATGGCTTCTGGTTGGGATATGTACATATGGTCACTGTGGGGATGACGTCGTCGATGCACTTATTGATGAAGCCGATGACTGAGGTGGTATACTCCTCAAAGCCATTGGATGAATCCCGGGACATATTCCAGTCTGTGCAAGCAAAACAGTCCTGTAGCGTCGCATCCGAGTCATCTGACCACTTCCGTATTGAGCGAGTCACTGGTTCTTCCTGCTTTCGTTTTTTCTTGTAAGCAGGAATCAGGAGGATATAATTATGGTCAGATTTGCCAAACGGAGGATGAGGGAGAGCTTTGTAACCACAGAGGGTGGTGCCTGTACTACAGGACATCTACATCACCTGGTGTCACAGGAAGGCCAAGAAGATCATCAAGGTTCTCAGTCATCCGAACCACAGCCTGTTCACCATCTAGAAGGTGGAGACAGTACAGGTGCATCAAAGCTGGGACCAAGAGACTGATAAACAGGTTCTATATTCAGGCAATCAGACTGTTAAACAGTCATCCCTAGTTGGCCTCTGCCCAGTACTCTACCCTGCACCTTACACATGGTCACTAGCTGGCTACCACCTGGTACTCTATCCTGCATCCAGTAGCGGTGCGTGGGTAAAATCACGGTGGAAGCCAAGCCAGGAAAGAACTCCATATTACGACCTATATGTTGTCATAATTGAGTTGTTTGCTCTTTAACCTCTTAGGGTTAAATGCCTTGACACCGTGATAAAGAACAGTTGAAGTCGGAAGTTTACATAAACCTTAGCCAAATACATTTAAACTCAGGTTTCATAATTCCTGACATTTAATCCTAGTAAAAAAAACAACAGTTAGGATCACCAATTACAGTGAATTATAAATAATCTGTCTGTCAACAATTGTTGGAAAAATGACTTGTGTCATGCACAAAGTAGATGTCCTAACCGACTTGCCATAACTATCGTTTGTTAACAAGAAATTTGTGAAGTGGTTGAAAAACTAGTTTTAATGACTCTAACCTAAGTTTATGTACATTTCCAACTTCAACTGTAGGCTTAAGGCCGAGACAATAAGACATAGTGGCAGAATAAATTCAACCACACCTTTGTTTCATCACGAAACCTAGAAGGCCAGCATCCCAGAGTCGCCTCTTCACGGTTGACGTTGAGACTTGTGTTTTGCGGGTACTGTTTAATGAAGCTGCTAGTTTAGGTCTTGTCTTGTCTGTTTCTCAAACTGTTGTCTGTTTCTCAAACACTCTAATGTACTTTTCCTCTTGCTCAGTTGTGCACCGGGGCCTCACACTACTCTTTTCATTCTGGCTAGAGCCAGTTTGCGCTGTTCTGTGAGAGGAGTAGTACACAGCATTGCACAGATATTCAGTTTCTTGGCAATTTCTCACATGGAATAGCCTTAATTTCTCAGGACAAGAATAGACGTATGAGTTTCAGAAGAAAGTGCTTTGTTTCTGGCCATTTTGATCCTGTAATCGAACCCAACAGTTTTCAGCTGTGCTAACATAATTGCATAAGAGTTTTCTAATGATCAATTAGCCTGTTAAATGATAGACTTGGATTAGCTAACACAACGTCCCATTGGAACATAGGAGTGATGGTTGCTGATAATGGGCCTCTGTACGCCTATGTAGATATTCCATTAAAAATCAGCCGTTTCCAGCTACAATAGTCATTTACAACATTAACAAGTCTACACTGTATTTCTGACCAATTTGATGTTATTTTAATGGACAAAGAAGGAGCTTTTCTTTCAAAAACAAGGACATTTCTAAGTGACGTCAAACTTTTGAACGGTAGTGTATATTTACAGACTAATTTTCTGCAATTCTATCCAGACTTTAGTCCACAAAAAATGTGGGACACCACTTCACACACACCCGTTGTTACTATGGAAACTAGCGTGGCCGTGTAAGCAAATGACAACAGTCTGAACAATCAACACACACAAAGGTCACTTGTAACAGGTCACTTGTAACTTGCTGTTTGGACAGTCAGTCTTCCAAAACAGATTTGGAAAACAAAACCGATTTGGGCATTAAGGACTGTGGCCTGAACAAGAAGTCACCTGACTTCCCTCTTCGTGCCTCCCAAATGCCACCCTATCTAATATATAGGGCCCTAGTCAAAGGTAGTACACTATATAGGGAATAGGGGGTCATTTGGGATGCAACCTCTGTTCTCTTCTCCATAGAGGTCTTTTGTTGAGCTTGCGAACCCACTCTTGTGAACTCACTGTGAACCCACTGCTGACTGCTGACTGCTGACTAGTGAGTGGTAATGTGTTGCAAAGTAACTTGTTAGCAGCACAAGCCGGTTCTGTTTGAGCAGTGTGAGCACATCGCTGCCTGATTATCTGGTGTGGAGTAGAAGGGCTGCTGGTCCACTGGGGCCTTCTCTGCTGCTGCTGCTTATATATGCCTAATGCATGCAAGCTACTGGAATTCTACTCATCTGCTCAGTATTGAATTGAACGGGTATAAACAGTAGCCCTAGGGAAGCACTAATATGTTAAACTATCTGACTCCAACCTTACTCAACGATGCAAAGAGGGGGAATGTGTGTGTGTTAGTGAAGCACGGGTTGACTCATAACCCACAGTCTCCGTGGTTACATCTGCAAAGAGGGGGAATGTGTGTGTGTTAGTGAAGCACGGGTTGACTCATAACCCACAGTCTCCGTGGTTACATCTGCGGGGCAGGCGGGTTTAAGGTCATTGACTATTGTGTGGATGAAGGGCGGGTGGATGTCGGACGGGTTGAATAAAGGGAAAACAATACCTTAAAAAATCCATGAATGTTTCATGCTTGTGTAATTTATATCTACATTATAGGCTATATTGAGGTTTTTCTTCCATTATTTTAGGCTATCTGGCGTTTGTGCGTAAGTCTAAGCTTCAGGGCCTAACTCTACACGTGCCAAATAGACTACACGGCAATCGACAAATGGATTGGATACGGGCAGAAAAACTTAATGCCATCCACGCAGGCAAAATAACAATGTCGGAGTTGAATACAATAAGAGAAAAGATGCGAAATGGAGAGTTGAAAACAAAGAGAAGGGAGGCCCAGAAAAGTACTGATTGGGAAAGATTTGGTGAAGTGGTCAAAGAGGATGATTGCAGTGGTGGCTGTGTTATGTTTTGATTGTGAGGCGCTATATACATTTGACAAAAGACAGGGACTTCAAATAGGCCTATGGCAATTCAAGGGAACTGTTAACCCACTGTTCAGATGGGTTAAATGGAAACTGATATTGGACAATGACTGTGGTTCTATAACCTAATTAAGAATGAATTATGTCTTGCAGTAAAATGATACACCAAATGTAGTCAAAATTTTGACTCAGGAACAGGTGTCTCAAATATGATTTATTTCTTTCAGCTTCTTGAGAGAATGTGATTGCACAGTTAGATACCATCTCTAGAGGCCCTATCTTTATCAGCATCGTAAAAGCTGATAGTATTTTCAACCACATAAAATATGTATCCAAGCCAAACTGAAATCTTTTCAGAAACATGTTTGGTGGTTTTCACAGCTTTGTATAGTATTTTCTTATAACCAGTCAAACTGATGTCATTTTGGAAATCTTGCACATAAAATCTTTCCAGTTTTTGAATGTTATTGAATTTTCTCCCCGGGCCCTAAATGTCTTTGCTCCGTGAAAGAAGCAGGGATGACAGAATTTTTTTTATCGATTTCAACTAGATTGAAGCATTTATTCTACAGATTTGTGACATTCTTGTGAGCAAGGGTTTATTTAGTCTTCTAGGGCAACATATAATGACAGAAGAGAAGCTACAGTACGTTCAGAAAGTATTCACACCCCTTGACTTTACACATTTTGTTGTGTTACAGACTCGATTTAAAATTGATTAAATATAGTTTTTTTGTCACTGGCCTACACACAATACACCATAATGTCAAAGTGAAGTTGTGTTTAAAAAAAAAAAACATGTTTTACAAATGAATTACCGTGGTGGAAAAAGTAACCCAATTCTCATTCTTGAGTAAAAGTGAGTCACCCAGTAAAATACTACTTGAGTAAAAGTCTAAAAGTATGTGGTTTGAAATGTACTTAAGTATCAAAGTAAATGTAATTGCTAAAATATACTTATGTGTCAAAAGTAAAAGTACAAGTGTAAATCACTTGCAAACCAGATGGCAACATTCTGTTGTTTATTTTAATTTACGGATAGCCAGGGGCATGCTCCAACGCATGAAGCATGTGTTTAGTGATCTCTGTACCCCACACATACAATTATCTATAAGGTCCCTCAGTCGAGCAGTGAATTTCAAATACAGATTCAACCACAAAGATCAGGGAGGTTTTCCAGTGCCTCTCAAAGAAGGGCCCCTATTGGTAGATGGGTAAAAAAAATAAAAAGCAGACATTGCATATCTCCTTGAGCATGGTGAAGTTATTCATTGCATTTTGGATGATGTATCAATACACCTAGTCACTACAAAGATACAGGCATCCTTCCAAACTCAGTCCTTCCTAAATCCTTCCTAAATCCCAACCAGGGATTTATCCAAGAGATAGGAGAAAACTGTGGATCGATCAACAACATTGTAGTTACTCCATAATACTAACCTAATTGTCAGAGTGAAAACAAGGAAGCCTGTACAGAATACAAATATTCCAAAACATGCATCCTGTTTGCAACGATTCACAGCTGTGTTTTATTTTTTACATATTTATTTTTTACAAATGTTCAAATTTTTCTTCCACTTTGACATTACTGAGTATTTTGTGTAGATCGTTGAGAAAGAAATGACAATTAAATACATTTTAATCCCACTTTGTAACACAACAAAATGTGGAAAAAGTCAAGGGATGTGAATACTGAAGGCATTGTAGCTAATTATAGACAAGTTGACAAACAAATTGTTTGCAGAAACATATCTAAATCAGATAAAAGAATGCACCCCGTCAAACGATTGTAACGCCGTCTCTGACTGTAGCCTACAGCACATTTTCTATATTAGCAGGTTAGAGTTGGTTGCGGGCCCCAGATTTTCACTTCATCACGGGCTGTTGCAGATGGGATATTAGCAATTGGGTGGACAAACAGCTGACCTGTGCGTCACTAGTGTGTGTGTATGTATTTGTGGATAAAACAGAGGTAGAGAGAAAGAGAGTAATGTAAATGTTTTAAATATTATGGTAAAGAGTGTAATTGAGAAAAATCTGTTGAAATTTAATGTAGCGAATAGAACTGTTCTGAATAAATATTTATGAACTATCTATTTGTCCTCCACAGGCACCTCAGAGAGAGGACAGAGGATGTTAGCCATTCCCTATGATGATAGCAAGAGGCCTATTTCCCCACTATACTACCTATCTTGAGAGAGTGTGTGTGTGTGAGCGTATGTCTACCTACACACTCCAACCAACTCAATCTGAAGCGACATGCAGCAGCAACACATTTTGATTGGAGTGAACATTAACCTCTGCCTCACTGTAGCTGAGGAACTGATGATGGACACACTGACAAATGTTTCACAACCATTTAATTTCAAGTGAGTGCTTGAAAATAATGACGTCTCTTTTTATGTATTGTCAGTGAATTACCTGCTTGAGTGCCCTCGCACAATGACACTAGATGAGGGATAAAAGGTTTAGAGTTCAGACAGACTCTGAGTGAGGGGTGTGGGGGCGGGGGGGGGGGGGTCTAGACTGCTGACGACATGTCCTAATAAATACTTCATGTTTTTATGCAGTATCAACACACAAAAAACCTGAACAGAAATAAACACCTGCCATTATGTCTTGGCACTGGGCCACCCGGCAGACAGACACAGGAAGACAATGAGAGAGGAGAAGGGGAAAAGGTCTCTCTCTGTACACTACAGTGTGTGTAAAGTTGTATGGGTTTTCATATGAGCCCTGGTGCTCATTCAAATTTGACTTCTGCTGCATCAATATGATGAGCCTTCATCCTGTTTTTACACTTGTCAAGGAGGGCTGCGGAGAGGGGGGGTCTGCAGGGGGGAGGGTGGGGAGTCTCATGTTTCAAGGTTTCGCTCTCTCTCTCAGCCTCTCTCACTCTCTGTGTTTTAACCCAGACAATGGTTGGCGTGCAAAGACAAAGCACAGCTGTCCTCTATTCCCCCTGTGGGATCCTGAATGCTAAAACTCCCTTCTCCTGTCCCCCTCTTCCTCCTCCTAACTCCACCTCTAGGAACATCTGCTGTGTCCACTCAGAGCGTCCAGAGCCAGGACGGCAGACCAAGAAAAGGGAGGGGAGCAGAGGTCAAACCAATCTCAATGCAAATTCAAATGACTTCCTGTGTCCACGCTGCTGTCTTTTCTAGTGGGATTAGGAGGCTTGAATGGGCCTCTGTCCTCTTCTGGTCTAGTCTGGATCTGAAAGGCTGCTGTCCAGCAGTATATTCCCACCCCACACCCACAGTCACTCTCTGGAGCATTCCATTAGTATTTAGTCTGGGGCTGTAGTTCAAACCTAGCCTAGCCTGGTCTGTTTGTGATTTTTTTTTCACGCTTTAACAATGACCATAGGAGTTGGCAAAAGAGCACAAACAGCTCTGGGAACAGGCTAGCCTAGTCGAGCCTAAAGTGTGGCAAATCAAATGAACACAGAGAAATGAATGAATACAAGCAACAGGATGTTAGCTACTTCTAACATTATCTCTTTGCAGAGCTCCTTGGCTGTATCCTCTGTAACTTATTTTGTAATTCTGTCAGCCCCCATATATTATATAGTTATACTCTCCATTCATTTATCTGGCAGGCAGAGGCAGGCAGGCTGGGTAATCACTAAGGCCATTTACGTTATGGCTTCCCTCCACCACCATAGGGATTTGGAAGGGCAACCTTCTCATTACAATAATACTTCTTTAATCACTGGCTCCTCGACGCTCCATATTATTTACTGCGGCTCTCCTCTCTTCTCTAGCCTACTACTGCTGCTTTAAAATCACACAGGACCTGGCAGGCTGGTTCTTAAGCTACAGTACTCTCATTATTTTCTATGCAAATACAAAATTAATATAAGTTTATTATTGGCTAAGGGCTCTGTTAAATCTGTATCATTGAAGCATTACAGATAGAAATGTAAAGGTAATTTCTGATTGACATATGCAAATCAAATCAAATTTTATTTGTCACATACACATGGTTAGCAGATGTTAATGCGAGTGTAGCGAAATGCTTGTGCTTCTAGTTCCGACAATGCAGTAATAACCAACAAGTAATCTAACTAACAATACCAAAACTACTGTCTTATACACAGTGTAAGGGGATAATGAATATGTACATAAGGATATATGAATGAGTGATGGTACAGAGCAGCATAGGCAGGATACAGTAGATGGTATCGAGTACAGTATATACACGAGATGAGTATGTAAACAAAGTGGCATAGTTAAAGTGGCTAGTGATACATGTATTACATAAGGATGCAGTCGATGATATAGAGTACAGTATATACGTATGCATATGAGATGAATAATGTAGGGTAAGTAACATTATATAAGGTAGCATTGTTTAAAGTGGCTAGTGATATATTTACATCATTTCCCATCAATTCCCATTATTAAAGTGGCTGGAGTTGAGTCAGTGTCAGTGTGTTGGCAGCAGCCACTCAATGTTAGTGGTGGCTGTTTAACAGTCTGATGGCCTTGAGATAGAAGCTGTTTTTCAGTCTCTCGGTCCCAGCTTTGATGCACCTGTACTGACCTCGCCTTCTGGATGATAGCGGGGTGAACAGGCAGTGGCTCGGGTGGTTGATGTCCTTGATGATCTTTATGGCCTTCCTGTAACATCGGGTGGTGTAGGTGTCCTGGAGGGCAGGTAGTTTGCCCCCGGTGATGCGTTGTGCAGACCTCACTACCCTCTGGAGAGCCTTACGGTTGTGGGCGGAGCAGTTGCCGTACCAGGTGGTGATACAGCCCGCCAGGATGCTCTCGATTGTGCATCTGTAGAAGTTTGTGAGTGCTTTTGGTGACAAACCGAATTTCTTCAGCCTCCTGAGGTTGAAGAGGCGCTGCTGCGCCTTCTTCACGATGCTGTCTGTGTGAGTGGACCAATTCAGTTTGTCTGTGATGTGTATGCCGAGGAACTTAAAACTTGCTACCCTCTCCACTACTGTTCCATCGATGTGGATAGGGGGGTGTTTCCTCTGCCGTTTCCTGAAGTCCACAATCATCTCCTTAGTTTTGTTGACGTTGAGTGTGAGGTTATTTTCCTGACACCACACTCCGAGGGCCCTCACCGCTGCATGCAGCGTATACCATGAATGTAGTCTCCTCTAATGCGGGAATGTTTCGTTTACATTTTAATCACACTGTAATGCTGAACTGCCGCAATACGGATTGAATAGTGCCCTCAGAGACAAATGAAAATAGCAAAACATTAGTCAAATAACATCTAGTCAGACATGGGGAGATGAGATGGAGGGCAGCATGTCAGATTCTACTTCATATGGGACTGCTAGGATGTTCCCGAGTGGCATAGTGGTTGGTCTAAGGCTCTGCACCTCAGTGCTAGAGGCGTCACTACAGACCCTAGTTCGATTCCAGGCTACATCACAACCGGCTGTGATTGGGAGTCCCAGCGTCATCCGTGTTAGGGTTTGGACAGGGTAGGTCGTCATTGTAAATAATAATTTGTTCTTAAAACTGACTTGCCTAGTTAAATAAAGGTTAAATAATAAAAATAAAATAAAATGTTGGCATGGTGGTAAACAGATCCAGCCGCAGGGCATTGTCATGCAAAGATACAGCAGCGACAATTGAGAATTAGTAATACAGTGAATATTACTACGGACAAGGTTGATAGTTATCCTTTGTTTCATTCTTTTTTTTGGGGGGGGGGGGGGGGGGGGGGGGGGGGGGTACATCAGCTTTAATGGTGCAGCTAGATTGTAGCTTCCATCAATGTCATTTTCTGCATTATTTCCAATCCCCCATTTATGTTTTGGTAAATAAATATAAATAAATATAAATATATAAATATAAATATATATAAATATATAAATATAAATATATAAATATAAATATATAAATATAAATATATATATAAATATAAATATAAATATATATAAATATATGTATAAATATATGTATAAATATATGTATATATATATGTATATATATATATATATATATATATATATATATATATATATATATATATATATATATATATATATATATACACACACTGTCTATATACAGTATATATACACACATATTTAAAAAAATATATATTCCCCTACCCTAATTGGAGTACAGTTTATATAAACAATGTATTTTACAATAGTTATCTTTTGTTTGCTTTTAATATCATCCTTCAACTACCATCAACCCCTCCCATCTATCTCTGAAGCCCATCCAGTTTGATTTCTATATTGCCATATATTTTCAACTGTGCTGTTTCAGAAAGGTTCTGAACCTGAATCCATTTTACAGACACAGTATATTTTACATTAGTTATCTTATTTTTAATCCCACCCTTTAGCTCCAATCTATCTCCATTTTACAGACACAGTATATTTTACATTAGTTATCTTATTTTTAATCCCACCCTTTAGCTCCAAGCTATCTCCATTTTACAGACACAGTATATTTTACATTAGTTATCTTATTTTTAATCCCACCCTTTAGCTCCAAGCTATCTCCATTTTACAGACACAGTATATTTTACATTAGTTATCTTATTTTTAATCCCACCCTTTAGCTCCAAGCTATCTCCATTTTACAGACACAGTATATTTTACATTAGTTATCTTATTTTTAATCCCACCCTTTAGCTCCAAGCTATCTCCATTTTACAGACACAGTATATTTTACATTAGTTATCTTATTTTTAATCCCACCCTTTAGCTCCAAGCTATCTCCATTTTACAGACACAGTATATTTTACATTAGTTATCTTATTTTTAATCCCACCCTTTAGCTCCAATCTATCTCCATTTTACAGACACAGTATATTTTACATTAGTTATCTTATTTTTAATCCCACCCTTTAGCTCCACTCTCTCTCCATTTTACAGACACAGTATATTTTACATTAGTTATTTTATTTTTAATCCCACCCTATCTCCATACAGCATCCATTTTTATTTATATTTGCCATATATATTTTTCAAATGTGCTGTGATGTTTCTCAAAAGTTTTGAACCTTAATATTCTCCTAGTTTCTACAGATTGTAAATTAAAGATGCATTATCTTGCTAAAAGTATTATATTATTGATCGATTGACTATGACCTTTCAAATCACTGAGTAGTGCTATCTGCAGAGTTAGCTCCAGGTACATTTCTTCTACCATTCCTGGACCTGCGGCCAAATACAAGCTACCAAAACAAATGATCTAATGATTCTGTCTCTACGCAGCAAAATCTGCAGAGACGGGATGGTTGTATCCCCCATACAGATAACATTCTATTGGTTGCAAGAAATTTGTACAATAATTTAAGTTTTGAATACGGCATTGTTTTGCCTATCAGTTCATAAAACATGTGCCATGGAATAGGTACAGTCCGAAATTTAAATACACCTTTTTCACAATTCCTGACATTTAATCCTAGTAAAAATTCCCTTTCCTAGGTCAGTTAGGATCACCACTTTGTTTTAAGAATGTGAAATGTCAGAATAAGAGTAGATATAATCATTTTTTTCAGCTTTTATTTCTTTCATCACATTCTCAGTGGGTCAGAAGTTTACATACACTCAATTAGTATTTGGTAACATTGCCTTTAAGTTGCTTAACTTGGGTCAAACGTTTTGGGTAGCCTTCAACAAGCTTAAGTTGGGTGAATTTTGGCCCATTCCTCCTGACAGAGCTGGTGTAACTGAGTCAGGTTTGTAGGCCTCCTTGCTCGCACACGTTTTTTCAGTTCTGCCCACACATTTTCTATAGGATTGAGGTCAGGGCTTTGTGTTGGCTACTCCAATACCTTGACTTTGTTGTCCTTAAGCCATTTTGCCACAACTTTAGAAGTATGCTTGGGGTCATTGTCCATTTGGAAGACCCATTTGCAACCAAGCTTTAACTTCCTGACTGATGTCTTGAGATGTTGCTTAAATATATCCACATAATTTTCCAACCTCCTGCTGCAAAGCACCCCCACAACTTGATGCTGCCACCCCCGTGCTTCATGGCAGTGATGGTGTTCTTCGGCTTGCTAGCCTCCCCCTTTTTCCTCCAAACATAATGATGGTCATTATGACTATTTTTGTTTCATCAGACCAGAGGACATTTCTCCAAAAAGTACAATCTTTGTCCCCATGTGCAGTTCCAAACCGTAGTCTGGCTTTTTTATGGCGGTTTTGGAGCAGTGGCTTCTTCCTTGCTGAGCGGCCTTTCAGGTTATGCCGATATGGGACTCGTTTTACTGTGGATATAGATACTTTTGTACCCGTTTGCGTGGTCCCATGGTGTTTATACTTGCGTACTATTGTTTGAACAGATGAACGTCGTACCTTCAGGCATTTGGAAATTGCTCCCAAGGATGAACCAGACTTGTGGAGGTCTACAATTTTTTTTCTGAGGTCTTGGCTGATTTCTTTTGATTTTCCCATGATGTCAAGCAAAGAGGCACTGAGTTGGAAGGTAGGCCTTGAAATACATCCACAGGTACACCTCCAATTGACTCAAATGATGTCAATTAGCCTATCAGAAGCTTCTAAAGCCATGACATCATTTTCTTGAATTTTCAGAGCTGTTTAAAGGCACAGTCAATTTAGTGTACGTAAACTTCTGCCCCACTGGAATTGTGATACAGTGAATTATAAGTGAAATAATAGTCTGTAAACAATTGTTGAAAAAAATGACTTGTGTCATGCGCAAAGTAGATGTCCAAACCAACTTCAAAAACTACAGTTTGTCAACAAGAAATTTGTTGAGTGGTTGAAAAAGTTTTAATGACTCAAACCTAAGTGTATGTAAACTTACGACTTCAACTGTATATTGAAAACCTCTTCACAACTATTTTGCGATGTATATGGCACAGTGGTCAATTTGTTGGTATACTTTTTTTACTCATAACAACTTTTTAAAACAAATGTTGGTCTTTAATGCAGGGCCGACAGACAAGTTGCTTTCTTTTTCCCCCATACACTTGCCTCTTCCATTTTTGCGATAATGCTGCAATTAGTTGGTTGTAATTTTGGGTAGAGCAAACATTTCCATATATTTTTGTTAGCTGCATGTGTGACATAACTCCACCAGTCCTATTTATGATATAATTTACAAATATTACACTTTTTTAAACTTAAAAACAAAATATTGGTGTATTTGAGTATAACCACAATACTTGTTTTATTATTTCTTCTTTCTTTTTTGGTGGATTAATCTGAAATATCAACCAACTTTCTACAGTGTGTTTTAAAAATAGCAATATTTTGGAAGTGAGAGGTTGTAATCTGAATAAAGTGGAAAAAAGGCATTTTTGAACATGGGGTGAGCCATTCTTACTAATCTGCTAGAGAACCAGTTCGGATTTAAATATAACTTTTGTATGACTGACGCCTTTAGTGAGAGGTCTAATGTTTTAATATTTAATCACTTCTGCCCTCCGAATTCATATTCATTATAAGAATAGGCCAGTTTATTTTTGTCTGGGTTGCTGTTCCAAATAAAATTGAATATTTGTGTAGGTGTAGGCAAGACCATAAGTAAATAGGTAGACTAAAGAGTTTATCTGGGGGATTTTTCCACAAATAGACAGGTATTTTCCTTTCCAAGGTAGCAAAATCCTATCTATATTTGCTAACTTTCTATTAAAATGAATCGTAGTAAGATAATTTCTTTATTTTGGGACATGTATACAGAGTATACACACATCACCGTCAGACCATTTTATTGATAAACTACATGGTAATGTAAAGTTGTTTTTTTGTGATCCAATGTGTATTATAAACTGGATGGTTCGAGCCCTGAATGCTGATTGGCTGACCGCTGTCATGACGTTGCCCTCTTTGGGTACAGCAAGCCCCATCCCCCTCTCCCTGCCTCTTACAACTAGGCTGCTGTGGTCAGAGAGGTCGTAAATTCCTGGAAGAGATTGTCTCCTCATGGCCACAGTATAGAGTCAGAGTGAAGTTTCATAGAGAACAAAGGGATTTCTTCCACCTCACAGAACTTGAGGTCCGAACAACATTTATGTTCCGGAGAAGGTATAAAAGATCGGTGAAGAATCCAGCTACGAACTGGTCCGTTTGGTAAAACTCATGGGAGACGGTGCGGCCACATTACCATAACGCTGTTTATATAATAGCCTCAGATATGAGGTTTACAATCTAATTGTTTTATAAGATGAATGAGTGAGGATGATACTGTTTGTAAAATTGTGTAATGTGATTTTGGACTGTTTAATAACCTCTCTGGGATAGGTGAGACCCTAGCGTCCCCCACCTGGCCAATAGCCAGGGAAAATGCAGAGCACCAAATTCAAATAAAATACTATAAAAATCTAACTTTCATTAAATCACACATGTAAGATACCAAATTAAAGCTACACTCGTTATGAATCCAGCCATACTTTTCGGCGAAAGCATAAGATGCTATTATCTGATAATAGTACAACAGTAAACAATGAGAGAGTAGCATATTTCTACTCTGCAGGCGCGACACAAAACGCAGAAATAAAATATAAATCATGCCTTACCTTTGACGAGCTTCTTTTGTTGGCACTCCAATATGTCCCATAAACATCACAAATGGTCCTTTTGTTCGATTAATTCTGTCCATATATATCCAAAATATCCATTTATTTGGCGCGTTTGATCCAGAAAAACACTGGTTCCAACTTGACCAACGGCACTACAAAATATCTCAAAAGTTACGTGTAAACTTTGCCAAAACATTTCAAACTACTTTTGTAATACAACTTTAGGCATTTTTAAACGTAAATCATTGATAAAACTGAAGAAGGGATGATCTGTGTTCAATACAGGAAGACAACAAACTCAAGCATGCTTTCTGGTCTTGCGCAACTATCAAACAGTACACATGACATAGGAACTGCAAACAAGTCTCTTAGAAATCTGGTTTCCCAATGAAAAATCATTGAGTGACTTAAAAAAAAAAAAATCTGAATGGTTTGTCCTCTGGGTTTTGCCTGCTACATAAGTTCTGTTATACTCACAGACATGATTCAAACAGTTTTAGAAACTTCAGAGTGTTTTCTATCCAAATCTAATAATATGCATATCCTATATTCTGGGGATGAGTAGCAGGAAGTTGAATTTGGGCACTCCATTTATCCAAAAGTGAAAATGCTGCCCCCTATCCCGAAGAAGTTTTAATCAGAAGACTATTGATCAGATATGAACATTTCTGAAAAGCTATTAGGAAAATTATAAATATATGAAAGTGTTATTTTGTAAATGTATATATATACATTTTTTTATTATTATTTTTTTTTGGGGGGGGGGGGGGGGGTGTTAGAATACCATTTTTTATATACATATATATATTTTTGATAAGTTCCTATCCTAGTTAAAGCAGGTTTTTATCCACTAGGCTTTAATAAAATATCCAATATCCTCGCCCACGTGGAAATTATGTAAGAGTAATATACTGTATATACCAATTATTTGATGGTCCTACCGCATTCTGTCCCCTATCAACACTTTTTAAACACAACAGCACCTTTCCTTTATGGTCCATTGAGGTATTTAGAACTAAGGGCTTTTCTCCATTGAGGTATTTAGAACTAAGGGCTGTTCTCCATTGAGGTATTTAAGACTAAGGGCTGTTCACAATTGAGGAATTTAGAACTAAGGGCTGTTCTCCATTGAGGTATTTAGAACTAAGGGCTGTTCTCCATTGAGGTATTTAGAACTAAGGGCTGTTCTCCATTGAGGTATTTAGAACTAAGGGCTGTTCTCCATTGAGGTATTTAGAACTAAGGGCTGTTCTCCATTGAGGTATTTAGAACTAAGGGCTGTTCTCCATTGAGGTATTTAGAACTAAGGGCTGTTCTCCATTGAGGTATTTAGAACTAAGGGCTGTTCTCCATTGAGGTATTTAGAACTAAGGGCTGTTCTCCATTGAGGTATTTAGAACTAAGGGCTGTTCTCCATTGAGGTATTTAGAACTAAGGGCTGTTCTCCATTGAGGTATTTAATCTCCCACCATAATAGAGTATTGTATTGCTTGTAGATTTGATAAATTATTAGATATATTTTCAAAGAAGCATGGAGCATCATTATTTGGACCGTATAGATTAATGAGCCCTATCTGTTAATGGTCCAATAACATACTTAAAAGTATATTCTGCCCCCCAGTCCTTTTTTCCACACAAATTCACCTAAAATTGTTGAATTAGTTTCCTATAAACAATATATATTATTTTCCTTGTCTTGATAGTGATACTGCTTTGTCTAGAATATTTTCTGACGCATGGCTTACTACTCAATGAAGCATGTAAGATGTGGATTTAGTCTTACAACATTACTGGTCAGACTGTGATGGAGCTGTAGAGCATTGTGCTGTGTCCATGGGAGACTGCACTTAAGCGGTGTGTGTGGCCCAAAGGGTCAGGCCCTGGCACAAATCCTGTTTTAGTGAGTGCATGGAGCTGCGGGTAGCCGGGTACATGATGCGCCTAATCATTATCTGTGGGCTGTTGGTGTATGTTTGCATATCTATGTGTTTTTGTGTGTGTGTTCAGCTGGATACAATGCATACTTGGCCTGCCTTTCACATACACATTGGCTGGTTGGCACCGTCAGGGAAAGGGGGCTGTCAGGGAAGAGTGGCAGACACCGTCTGATACATGCCGCTGTGTGTGTGAGTTGTCTGAATGTGCGTGTGTGTCTGAGTGTGTTTGATTGTGTCTGAGTGTCTGAATGTGCGTGTGTGTCTGAGTGTGTTTGATTGTGTGTCTGTGTGAGAAACTGAGCCCTGACTCCAGGATAGAATGGGTGCTGACAGTTAGCGACCGAGACAGAGTAAGGTTGTTTACCCCAGCAGAAGGAAGGCACTGGAAGGTGTCAGGTGCGGAGGGATAAACGGCTGTCTCTGTAATTCCTCTCTGAAAATGTGTTTCTTTTATGAAAGTTTTGGCAAAAGCCCTCAACCGCCCTCCAGCCAGTCATGTCTTTGAACGGTCTAGGCAGAGGAGGGGAGAGGGCCCTTGCTATCTTATGTCCTACAAGCAGTTAAAGTGTAAAAGGGATTAGAAAATAGAAAGCTAGGTTGGAGGAAAGGGACTGAATTAGAACAGGACCCTTGAGAAAGAGATCAAGAGAGGGGGGGGGGGCAGAGAAAAGGACTGAAATCGAGACAGGACAGACAGAAGTGGCAAAAACAGATGGAGGCAATGGAAGGAAGGAGAGAGCGTGGGAGGTAGAGGAGTGAGGGATGAAGGAGTAGAGAGAGACAGATGTACTGTACTGTAATGTACAGAAAGCTAGGCAGACTCCATCCTACAGCAGCACATACAGCCAGAATGAGAGAAGGATACATAGACGTGAGTGAATAATATCCCTGGGATCTGGTTTTAGAAAGCTGCGTGTGGTCTGTAAGTGTGCGGGTGAGTGTGTGTTTGCGCGCACGTGTGTGTAGCCGGATCATGCCCACTTTAAAGTGGAAGCTCATAGTCTTTAGCCATTAAACCCATTAACTGATAGGTGAAGAAAAGGTCAGACTTTGATACATTCTTACCGGTAGAGGATGAAAGGTTCATGTTCATGACTAAGTGTGGGCGGGGAGACATTACATCCACTCCAGAACTATGAAAGAAAATGGTCAAATTCAATCAGTGACCTTCTACTTCTATACATTTATATTCATAGCAATGGCTATGTACTGAGACCTTGTTGAATATCAACAAAGAAACTGGAGCAAGGTTTGACACCACAATGACAGCCGATAACATCCCAGGGCTGCTACTCACAAAGAGTCTTGGAGTACATGTAGCTGATATAGTAGCTTTTTGTCTTTTAGATCATAATGAATAAGATTATATGAACAGGGGGGACCTCGACCTGACGCTATATCAGCACTTCTACTTTGAGACTCTTTTTTATTTTATTTTATTTTTTTTAATTTTTATTTTTTACCTTTATTTAACCAGGCAAGTCAGTTAAGAACAAATTCTTATTTTCAATGACAGCCTGGGAACAGTGGGTTAACTGCCTGTTCAGGGGCAGAACGACAGATTTGTACCTTGTCAGCTCGGGAACTTTGGGAACTCAGCTTTGGGAACTCACCCTTGGCCTATGTCTGTCCCTAGGTCCCAAAGTCACAACAGGCACAACATGACATAGGGGCTATCTACATCTGAAGTTTACACCACCTAGTTACCCAGCCTTGAGGAGATGAAGGACAACTCTGTGCCACCACTACCAAAATTATATCAACACATCTCCTGTGCTACATGCGCAACCAGGACCCTGGATCAAGGCCCTGCCCGACCTCCCTTTGGCAAATCAGATCAAGCCTCCATTCGGCTTCTCCCCACCTCTAGGCAGAAACTTAAACAGGAAGCTCCAATGGTAAGGACTGTTCAATGGTGGTCTGACCAATCAGAATCTATGCTTCAAGATTGTCTTGATCAAGCGGACTGGGTAATGTTCTGGGTCTCTTCTGAGAATAGTATCAACGTATTCACTCACTCGGTCACTGGGTTCATCAGGAAGTGCATAGAGTATAATATAATAATACAGTATATGCCATTTAGCAGATGCTTTTATCCAAAGCCCCTTAGAGTCATGCATGCATATACAGTTGAAATCGGAAGTTAAATAAAAAATGTTATTTATTTCACCGTTATTTAACCAGGTAGGCCAGTTGAGAACAAGTTCTCATTTACAACTGCAACCTGGCCAAGATAAAGCAAAGCAGTGCGACAATAAACAACACAGAGTTACACATGGGATAGACAAAAGTACAGTCAATAACACAATAGAAAAATCTATATACAGTGTGTGCAAATGGAGTAAGGAGATAAGGCATAAAATAGGCTAATAGTAGCGAAGTAATTACAATTTAGCAAACTGGAGTGATAGATGTGCAGATGATGTGCAAGTAGAAATACTGGTGTGTTAACAAGTAACAAGTTTACTGACAACACAACAATGGTAGGCCTGATGACAACAGTGGCAGGAAAATAACCTCTCCCTCAACGTCAACAAAACAAAAGAGCAGATCGTGGACTACAGGAGAGAGCAGAGAAATCAGGCTCACATCCACATTAACGGGCCGCAGTGGAGAGGGTCAAAAGCTTCAAGTTCCTCTACGTGCACATTACTGACAACCTGAAATGGTCCATCCGCACAGACAGCGTGGTGAAGAAGGCCCCTAAGACCCTTACAAACTTCTACAGATGCACCATTGAGAGCATCCTGTTGTGCTATATCACCGCCGGGTACGGCAATTGCACCGTCCGCAACCGCAGGGCTCTCCAGAGGGTGGTGTGGTCTGCACAAATCGTCACCAGGGGCAAACTACCAACACCTCAGGACCTCAGGCACCCTAACCAAGCCCTGTTCATCCCACTACCATCTAGAATGTGGAGACAGTACAGGTGCATCAAAGCTGGGACCAAGAGACTGAGAAACAGCTTCCATCTCCAGCCCATCAAACTGTGAAACAGTCAGTACTAGCCAGCCTCCACCCCGTACTCTACCCTGCACCTTAGATACGACTGCCCTATGTACATAGTTATTGAACACTGATCATTTTAATAATGTTTACATACTGTTTTGCCCATTTCATATGTATAAACTGTATTCTAGTCATGGCTCATCCTATATAACTTTTTTATAGTTTTATGGATTGTGTGTATTGTATTTTTTATATTGCTAGGTATTACTACACTGTTGGAGCTAGAAACACAAGCATTTCGATGCACCTGTGATTACATCTTCAAATCTGTGTACGCGACCAATAAACGTTGATTTAATATGACTACTGAGAATTTGGTCTCAGTCAGTAGGTCGTAAAATATGATAATTAAAAATGCACTATACATTGTACGAGCTGAGGGGTCGGCTGTGGGGTCGGCTTGGGCTTTGTCCCAAATGGCATCCTATTGAAATCAAATCAAATATTATTTGTCACCAAATACAACAGGTGTAAACCTTACAGTGAAATGCTTTCAAGTCCTTTTAAACAACAATGCAGTTTTAAGAAAAATAACTGTTAAGAAAGTATTTACTAAAATAAACTGAAGTAAAAATAAAAATAAAAAAATAAAGAAGAAAAATAACAAATAATTATATAATAACAGTAGCGAGGCTATACAGGTGGTACCGGTACAGAGTCAATGTGTGTGGGCACATAAGGTATGTTCATGTTGGTAGAGGTAAAGTGACTATGCATGGATAATAAACAGGGAGTAGCAGCAGCGTAAAAATGTGGGTGGGGGGGAGGAGCGACAATGCAAATAGTCTGGGTAGCCATTTGCTTAGCTGTTTAGGATTCTTATGGCTAGGGGGTAGAAGCTGTTAAGAAGCCTAGATTTGGCGCTCCGGTACCGCATGCCATGCAGTAGCTGGAGTCTGTCAATTTTTAGAGCATTCCTCTGACACCGCCTGGTATAGAGGTCCTGGATGGCAGGAAGCTTGGCCCCAGTGACGTACTGGGCCATACGCTCTACCCTTTGTATTGCCTTGTGGTCGAAGGCCGAGCAGTTGCCATACCAGTCGGTGATGCAACCATGCTCTCGATGGTGCAGCTGTATCACTTTTTGAGGATCTGAGGACCCATGTCAAATCTTTTCAGTCTCCTGAGGGGGAATAGGCATTGTCGTGCCCTGTCATGAGTGAACAGGGAGTACAGGAGAGGACTGAGCACGCACCCCTGAGGGGCCCCTGTGTTCAGGATCAGTGTGGCAGATGTGCTGTTACATACCGTAAACATCTGGGGGTTACCCGTCGGGAAGTCCAGGATCCAGTCGCAGAGGGAGGTGTTTAGTCCCAGGGTCCTTAGCTTATTGATGAGCTTTGAGGGCACTATGGTGAGCTATAGTCAATAAATAGCATTCTCGCGTAGGTGTTCCTTTCGTCCAGGTGGGAAAGGTCAGTGTTGAGAGCAATAGAGATCACATCATCTGTGGATCTGTTGCGGCAGCATGCAAATTGGAGAGGGTCTAGGGTTTCTGGGATGATGGTGTTGATGTGAGCTATGACCAACATTTCAAAGTACTTCATGGCTACAGACATGAGTGCTATGGGTCGGTAATCATTTAGGCAGGTTACGTTGGTGTTCTTGGGCACAGGGATTATGGTGGTCTGCTTGAAACATGTTGGTATTACATACTCGGTCAGGGACAGGTTGAAATTGTCAGTGAAGACACTTGCCAGTTCGTCAGTGCATGCTTGGAATACACAACCTGTTAATCCGTTTGGCCCTGCGGCCTTGTGAATGTTTAAAGGTCTTACTCACATCGGCTACAGAGAGCGTGATCACACAGTCATTCCGAACAGCTGATGCTCTCATGCATGCTTCGGTGTTGCTTGCCTCGAAGCGAGAATATAAGTTATTTAGCTTGTCTGGTAGGCTCATGCCACTGGACAGCTCTCGGCTGTGCTTCCCTTTGTAGTCCGTAATAGTTTGCGTTGGAGCCAGTGTAGTATGATTCAATGGTAGTCCTGTATTGACTTTTTGTCTGTTTGATGGTTTGTCGAAGGACATAGCGGGATTTCTTATAAGCTTCCGGGTTATAATCCCACTCCTTGAAAGCAGCAGCTCTTCCCTTTAGCTCAGTGCGGATGTTGCCTGTAATCCATGGCTTCTGGTTGGTGTATATACGTACGGTCACTATGGGGATGATGTCATCAATGCACAAGCCAGTGACTGATGTGGTGTACTCCTCAATGCCATCGGCAGAATTCCGGAACATATTCCAGTCTGTGCTAGCAAAACAGTCCTGTAGCTTAGCATCTGCATCATCTGACCACGTCCTTATTGAGCGAGTCACTGGTACTTCCTGCTTGTAAGCAGGAATCAGGAGGATAGAGTTATATGGATAGAGATAGAGTTATATGGATAGAGAGAGGGATATACAGGGAGAGATATGTTTTTTTATTTAACTAGGCCAGTAAGTTAAGAACAAATTCTTATTTACAATGACAGCCTAGGAACAGTGGGTTAACTGCCTTGTTCAGGGTCCGAACAACAGATTTTACCTTGTCAACTCGGGAATTTGATCTAGCAACCTTTCGGTTACTGGCCCAACACTCTAACCACAAGGCTACCTGCCGCCCCAAAGGGATAGAGGGAGAAAGCGGGAGATAGATGATAGGTAGACAGAGAAGAGAGTTTGAGCAGCGACTGAATTATTGCTTTTAAGAACACCATGGACTGTGGATGTCCTCTGTTACACTTTCTATTGATGGCAATATGGCATCTAGAAATACTGTATGCGGAGGAGTGGAGAGAAGTATGCACTCCTTTTTGAAGCAGCCATGTTGACTGGGGAAGTTACAGAGACACTCCAGCACCCATCTGTCATAGAGTAGTGTAACCAAACTAATAACTAAAATGTGGAAAAAACAGTTGGAGGACTTTCATAATCTCTGGGAATTATCTTGGTCCAAGTTGGCAACATTTTAAGGAGCCTTATTCTAGCTTCATCACGTCTCCTCAGCCATGACACAGAATAGTTCACATCTGGACTATTTGATTTTAATAGAACGACAGACTGTGTGTGTGTGTGTGTACTGTAAGTATGAGTGTGTGTGTGTCACCAGCCCCTTTAGTGTTAAACCTAATCAGAACATTCATTCACCATCCTCAGAGAGAGACACCTGATACTTTATCATCTAGTTATTGTAAGAGTAATTGAAAATCGATGCTTGACAATCTCCAAAAGCTTGTCTTGAATTTGAGAGGCAGTGAGTCTGGTCTCGGTCTGCTCTCAGTGCAGAATCAATCACGGCAAATTGAGCCTCAAGTAAACAAAGAAAGAGGGATGGAGCAAAGCAAAATAATACGCCTAAGCCAAGAAACGAATTGGTATGTATTATATCTGTGTATGTATGTATGTATGTATGTATGTATGTATGTATGTATGTATGTATGTATATATATATATATATATATATATATATATATATATATATATATATATATTTGCAAAAATATATATGGGGGTTTGGAAGTGACGCAGACAATTAAATTGATGGAAGCTTCAATCTATCTGCAGTATTAAAACTGATCTACCCCCTTAAAACGTATTGGGGTCTATTATTTTTCTCTATTTGCCAAAAAAGACAGACAGACTGAGGTACTAGTCTGTACAACTGAATGCATCTTCCACATTTAACCCAACGCCTCTGAATCAGAGAGGTGCAAGGGGCTGCCTTAATTGACGTTATCAGCAACCAGTTGTTTATGTGTGTTAGCTGCTCTGTTCATAACTGCAGATTTTTTCAACTTGCTGTTTCAGGGATTCAAACCAGTTACCAACCCAACACTCTTAACCACTAGGCCACCTGCCATCCCTTGACTGGGCCATTGGAAAAGGTCACTGCTGTCTGCAAATCAGAGCACACACAACCAACAGCTTGGACACACAAATATTCTCAAACACACACACCCTCACCACCCCCACACAACCACACCCATTCAGTGACACACATACAGGCATGCACTCCCCGAAAACTCTACACCAGCATGTAGGCTATGTGTGCCATTTTTAAATTGATGTAGTTCTGTCCTTGAGCTGTTCTTCTCTATTAAAGTTCTGTACTATGTCATGTTTCATGTTTTGTGTGGACCCCAGGAAGAGTAGCTGTTGCTTTTACAACAGCTAATGGGGATCCTAATAAAATGCCAAATACCACGCATGCAAGAGTAAGCAAGCACACACACACACACACACACACACACACACACACACACACACAAATGTGGCAAGGGAAAGGCAAGGGATCAGTTGATTAAAAGCGAGCCTGTGTTTTTGATGGGGGTGACGTGTTGGCAGGGCCCCTGTGCAAAGTGTGTTTCAGTTGACCCCATCCATACAGGAGAGTACATTCAAAGTGCTCTCTGTCCACAAGATATCTTCCTGCATTGTTCCCCAATGGACTGGTGATTACACTGACATTCTTCTCAACTGGACTGACTGTGTGCGTGTGTGGGCTTGTTTCACTATACTTGTGAGCACCAGAAGTCCTCACAACAATGGTAAACCAAGGAAAATTCAGAGAAGTGAGAACATTTAGCTGGTCCTCACTTGTAAAAAGGCCATTTCTGGCTCGGGTTTAGGTTTAGGGTGTGTGTGTGTGTGTGTGTGTGTGATAGAGTATGTAAGTGTACTTGGATGCCTTTTAGATGTAAGCATGAGAAGGGACAGAGGACAGCCAAGTCGTAAAAGAAAAGAGATGATGAGAGAGAGAGACATTATAAAATCCATGCACACAAAAAAGCCTGCGGTTAAAATTGGCAAAAAACACACACATTTCTTTCCACAGGCCGTGGGGTGAGACAGGGATGCAGCTTAAGCCCTACCCTCTTCAGCATATATATCAACTAATTGGCGAGGGCACTAGAACAGTCTGCAGCACCCGGCCTCACCCTACTAGAATCTGAAGTCAAATGTCTACTGTTTGCTGATGATCTGGTGGTTCTGTTACCAAACAAGGAGGGCCTACAGCAGCACCTAGATATTCTGAACAGATTCTGCTAGACCTGGGCCCTGACAGTAAATCTCAGTAAGACCAAAATAATGGTGTTCCAAAAAAGGTCCAGTCGCCAGGACCACAAATACAAATGGCATCTAGACATCGTTACCGATGAGCACATAAAGCTGTGAACGATCTGAGAGACAAGGCAAGAAGCGCCTTCTATGCCATCAAAAGGAACATAGAATTAGGATCTGGCTAAAAATACCAATTAGGATCTGGCTAAAAATACTTGAATCAGTTATAGAACCCATTGCCCTTTATGGTTGTGAGGTCTTGAGTCCGCTCACCAACCCAAATTTCCCAAAATGGGGCAAACACCAAATTGAGAGCCTGCATGCAGAATTCTGCAAAAATATCCTCAGTGTACGTAAAACATCAAATAATGCATGCAGAGCAGAATTAGGCTGATACCCGCTAATTATCAAAATCCAGAAAAGAGACGTTAAATTCTACAACCACCTAAAAGGAAGCGATTCCCAAACCTTCCATAACAAAGCCATCACCTACAGAGCGATGTACCTGGAGAAGAGTCCCCTAAGCAAGCTAGTCCTGGGGCTCTGTTCACAAACACAAACAAACCCCACAGAGCCTCAGAACAGCAACACAATTAGATCCAACCAAATCATGAGAAAACAAAAAGAGAATTACTTGACACATTGGAAAAAAATCACCATAGCATAGCCTTGCTATTGAGAAAGGATGAGCGTAGCCTTGCTATTGAGAAAGGCCGCAGTAGGTAGACCTGGCTCTCAAGAGAAGAAGGCTATGTGCACACTGCCCTCAAAACGAGGTGGAAACTGAGCTGCACTTCCTAACCTCCTGTCAAATGTATGACCATATTAGAGACACATGTTTCAATCAGATTACACAGATCCACAAAGAATTTGAAAAAAATAATTTTGATAAACCCCTATATCTACTGGGTGAAATACCACAGTGTGCCACAGTGGGCAACCAGTGATGAACAAACACCATTGTAAATACAACCCATATATATGTTTATTTATTTTCCCTTTTGTACTTAACCATTTGCACATCATTACAATGCTGTATATATACATAATATGACATTTGAAATGTCTTTATTCTTTTGAAAGTTCTGGGAGTATAATGTTTACTGTTCATTTGCATTGTTCATTTCACTTTTGTTTATTATCTAATTCACTTGCTTTGGCAATGTTAACAGATATTTCCCATGCCAATAAAGCCCCTTGAATTTAATTTAATTGAAAAAAAGAGAGCGGGAGAGAAAGAGAGAAGAAGAGGAGATAAGCATGATGGTCCCAGGAGAGTAGTAGTGGAGGAGAGGACACTATAGAGCCTTCAAACTCTTGAACTCCAAGCCACTTCCATTGCATTTGTTCATTGTTCCTCTCTAATCAGGAAATGATTTGGACCTGGGACACAAAGGTGTGTGCAGTTAATGATCAGGTAAAACAGAAAAGCAGCAGGCTCTGGACCTCGTAGGGTAAGAGTTAAGTAGCCCTGCTATAGAGGATGTTAAGAGCAGGAGTTAAAGAGAGAGAAACAAAAAAACAAGAATCTGCTCAGAAATGACAGAGGAAATATGTTCTACTCAGATGTTACACTACCTGCAGATTTTACAGTATGTGTCTGTCAGTAGACAGAGGAGCTCTGAGTATTATGTGAAGACAGAGTTAAGATGAAGGGAAAACACTCAGGAACAGACTGAGGAGGCAGTCCTCAGTAGGAAGGTGAAACCCAAATAAACATGGCTTTAAATACAACCAACCACCAGGGAGAAGTCAGTGGAGAGCAGAGGGACACACAGCTTCATCTAATAAAATGAATATTTCACAGCAGGGAGCTAATCAAGTCTAATCAAATCAAGTCAAATCGAATTAAATCAAATCTAACAGATCCAAATAAAGAGGGACTGGGGAACACAGCGAGAGATACAGATGAACTTGACCTATTTGCACATTGTATTTAGACATATACAGTGCCTTGCGAAAGTATTCGGCCCCCTTGAACTTTGCGACCTTTTGCCACATTTCAGGCTTCAAACATAAAGATATAAAACTGTATTTTTTTGTGAAGAATCAACAACAAGTCGGACACAATCATGAAGTGGAACGACATTTATTGGATATTTCAAACTTTTTTAACAAATCAAAAACTGAAAAATTGGGCGTGCAAAATTATTCAGCCCCCTTAAGTTAATACTTTGTAGCGCCACCTTTTGCTGCGATTACAGCTGTAAGTCGCTTGGGGTATGTCTATCAGTTTTGCACATCGAGAGACTGAAATTTTTTCCCATTCCTCCTTGAAAAACAGCTCGAGCTCAGTGAGGTTGGATGGAGAGCATTTTTGAACAGCAATTTTCAGTTCTTTCCACAGATTCTCGATTGGATTCAGGTCTGGACTTTGACTTGGCCATTCTAACACCTGGATATGTTTATTTTTTAAACATTCCATTGTAGATTTTGCTTTATGTTTTGGATCATTGTCTTGTTGGAAGACAAATCTCCATGCCAGTCTCAGGTCTTTTGCAGACTCCATCAGGGTTTCTTCCAGAATGGTCCTGTATTTGGCTCCATCCATCTTCCCATCAATTTTAACCATCTTCCCTGTCCCTGCTGAAGAAAAGCAGGCCCAAACCATGATGCTGCCACCACCATGTTTGACAGTGGGGATGGTGTGTTCAGGGTGTTGCTTTTACGCCAAACATAATGTTTTGCATTGTTGCCAAAAAGTTCAATTTTGGTTTCATCTGACCAGAGCACCTTCTTCCACATGTTTGGTGTGTCTCCCAGGTGGCGTGTGGCAAACTTTAAACTACACTTTTTATGGATATCTTTAAGAAATGGCTTTCTTCTTGCCATTCTTCCATAAAGGCCAGATTTGTGCAATATACGACTGATTGTTGTCCTATGGACAGAGTCTCCCACCTCAGCTGTAGATCTCTGCAGTTCATCCAGAGTGATCATGGGCCTCTTGGCTGCATCTCTGATCAGTCTTCTCCTTGTATGAGCTGAAAGTTTAGAGGGACGGCCAGGTCTTGGTAGATTTGCAGTGGTCTGATACTCCTTCCATTTCAATATTATCACTTGCACAGTGCTCCTTGGGATGTTTAAAGCTTGGGAAATCTTTTTGTATCCAAATCCGGCTTTAAACTTCTTCACAACAGTATCTCGGACCTGCCTTGTGTGTTCCTTGTTCTTCATGATGCTCTCTGCGCTTTTAATGGACCTCTGAGACTTTCACAGTGCAGGTGCATTTATACGGAGACTTGATTACACACAGGTGCATTGTATTTATCATCATTAGTCATTTAGGTCAACATTGGATCATTCAGAGATCCTCACTGAACTTCTGGAGAGAGTTTGCTGCACTGAAAGTAAAGGGGCTGAATCATTTTGCACGCCCAATTTTTCAGTTTTTGATTTGTTAAAAAAGTTTGAAATATCCAATAAATGTCGTTCCACTTCATGATTGTGTCCCACTTGTTGATTCTTCACAAAAAAATACAGTTTTATATCTTTATGTTTGAAGCCTGAAATGTGGCAAAAGGTCGCAAAGTTCAAGGGGCCGAATACTTTCGCAAGGCACTGTATATACACATAACATGACATTTTAAATGTCTTTATTCTTTTGGAACTCTGTGAGTGTAATTATTACCGTTCATTTTTATTGTTAACTTCACTTTTGTTTATTATCTACTTCACTTGTTTTGGCAATGTTAACATATGTTTCTCATGCCAATAAAGCCCTTAAATTGAATTGAATTGAGAGACAGAGAGTGAATAGAGCGAGAGAGATAGATGAGGGAAAATTTTGTTGATGAAGACTCACAGCAGCAGAGGAATGGAGAGATGCATAAGATGCTGAGGGGAACGAGAGATGACAGTTACAGAAGTGAAGACAGCCAAGACGTGGTCGGCTTAATGAGCTAGCTCCAGTTAGAAAAATCTATTTAGCAATAAGATGTGCAAATATACTGTGTATCTGCAGGGTACTGTGACTTGTTTGATGATTCCACACACAGTCATCTGCAATACCTAACTAAATTTATTGAAGGCGAGATGAGTGCAACATGCCCTGATAGATTGGATTTGACATTCCCCATTCCAAACTGTGATATCATTAATGGGCTTCGCATGAGGCATTCTGTCAGTTATTCAATGTAGCGTGTATCACGTCAGAGGAATTGACAGGTCCTACTTCAGTCAAAAATGACATCTTTGAACTTGATTGTAAGTAATGAAGATTCTAAGTGAGAGAAGAGAGGTGAGGAGAGAGAGACCGTATGAGATAAAGAGAAAGAGAGAGGGTCAAGAGAAAGTTAAGAGAGAGTGGAAAGAGAGTGAGAGAGAGGGAGAGACAGGAAGAGAGAAAGAGAGAGAGTCAAAGAGAAAATGATCAAACACTCTTTTCCCTGACTGGAAGAAAGACACTGCCAGGGGAGCAGGGAGGAGAAAGAGAGAGTCTCAGAGAGTAAGTATTACAAGTGGTGTCTACAGCATTCAACCCTGCTTTGCCTTATGTTGTGTAAAATAGTCTTGTCTTGGAGGCAGGACCAGGTAGAGAGGGAACAAAATAGAGGGACAGAGAAGAGAGAAATAATGGAAAGGCTATTATAAATGTTTCATTAAGTTTCCAGGCACTACACCACATCAAAGCTTCTCCGACAGGGAGAGAGGGGCAGAGAGGGGGAGAAGGTGGATGAGAGATAGGGAGAGAGAGAAGTAGGCACAGGATGTTCTAATTAACTTCACAGTCGTCTGCTCACCCCACTCATACATTCTCTGTGTATGTCTGCCCTGCCCACTATCTGTGTGTGCCTTGTAAATTCATCAGTGCAGTGCGCCTGGAGAGAGAGAAGCGGCCCTGACTAACTGTAAGCTAACCAGAGACGTCTGTCCTCTCCATCGTGGCACAGGGGGGCTCACTTAAACAAGTAGAGAGGAGCTGGGAGAGTGAAAGAGCAAGGAAAAGAGTGTCAGAGGTAGGAAAAAGGAAGAGGGAGCCCTGAGGTGCTACCACGCCCTTAAGGAGAAAGAGAAAACAAAGTCCCTTCTCTTTTCTGTTGCCTCACACAGCTTTCCTCTCCTCCTTTTTTCTGCTGCTCCCTTCATCTCCTGTGTGTTTGCATTAGAGTGAGGAACTTGTGAGTGTAATGTTTACTGTTCATTGTTATTGTTTATTTCACTTTTGTTGATCATTTACATCACTTGCTTTGGCAATGTTAACATATGTTTCCCATGCCAATAAAGCCCCTTGATTTGAATTTACTTGAGAGAAAGAGAGGGAGAGGAACCAAGCAGCTTTTTTCATCAGTGATACTGTTTTGATTAACGGTAAGCATTAATCTATATTACACATTGGAAACTGGGTGGTTCGAGCGCTGAATGCTGATTGGCTGAAAGCCGTGGTACATTAGACTGTATACCATGGGTATGACAAAACATGTATTTTTACTGTTATAATTGCGTTTGTAAACAGTTTATAATAGCTTAAGGCACCTCGGGGGTTTGCGGTATATGGCCAATTTACCACGGCTTAGGGCTGTATCCAGGCACTCCATGTTGTGTCGTGCTAAGAACAGCCCTTAGCTGTGGTATATTGTCCATATACCACACCCCCTCGGGCCTTATTGCTTAAATGACTCACTGATATGTATCATTGATAGCAGATATTTTAAAATCCCTGAAACCCATGGGGTAATAATGGCACTTAGTATCGTATCAAGCCATTGACACTATCCAGGACTACTGTCTACAGCTGGCAACCCAACCCAGGGCCCCACGGGTAAACTCACTTGGTGGAAGGAAAACAGGCAGTGAATTTTGATTAGCAGATGTACACTGCCTTCAGAAACCCCTCAACTTTTTCCACATTTCATGGTGTGTTACAGCCTGAATGTCAAAGTGGAATTATTATTTTTTTAAATTTTTTTTACAAATTAATTCAAAATTAAAAGATGAAGTGTCTTGAGTCAAAAATTATTCAACCCCTTAGTTATGGCAAACCTAGTTCAGGAGTAAATGTTTGCTTAAAAAGTGACATAAGAAGTTGCTTGGACTCTGTGTGCAATAATAGTGTTTAGCATTATTTTTAATGGCTACCTCATCTCTGTACCCCACACATACAATTATCAATAAGGTTTCTAAGTTGAGCAGTGAATTTCAAACACAGACTAAACCACAAAGACCAGGGAGGTTTTCCAATGTATCGCAAAGAAGGGCACCTATTGGTAGATGGGTAAAAATAAAAAGCAGACACTGAATATCCATTCGAGCATGGTGAAGTTATTAATTACACTTTAGATCAATAAACCCAGTCACAACAAAAATACAGGCGTCTTACCTAACTCAGTTGCCAGAGAGGAAGGAAACAACTCAGAGACTTTAAAACAGTTTAATGACTGTGATAGGAGAAAACTGTTAATGACTGATACGAGAAAACTGCTAATGACTGTGATTGGAGAAAACTATTAATGACTGTGATTGGAGAAAACTGAGGATGGATCAATAACTTTGTAGTTACTCCACAATACTAATCTATGTGACAGAGTGAACAGAAGGAAGCCTGTACAGAATAAAAAATATTCCAAAATATGCATCCTGTTTGAAACAAGGCAGGTAATACTGTAAAAAATGTGGCAAAGCAATTCACTTTTTTCCTGAATACAAAATGTTATGTTTGGGGAAAATCCAATACAACACGTTGCTGATTACCACTCTCCTTATTTTCAAGCATAGTGGTGGCTGCATAATGTTATGGGTATGCTTGTAATCATTAAGGACTGGGGAGTATTTCAGGATAAAAATAAATGGAATGGTGCTCAACACAGGCAAAATCCTAGAGGAAAACAAGGTGCAGTCTGCTTTCCACCAGACACTGGGAGATGAATTCACCTTTCAGCAGGACGATAACCTAAAACACAAGGCCAAATCTACACTGGAGTTGCTTACCAAGAAGAGAGTGAATGTTCCTGAGTGGCTGAGTTACAGTTTTGACTTAAATCTGATTGAAAATCTAAAGTAAGATCTGAATATGGTTGTCTAGCAATGATCAACAACCAATTTGACAGAGCTTGAATAATTTTTTTAAGAACAATAGGCAACTGTTCCACAATCCAGGTGTGGAAAGCTTTTAGATACTTACCCAGAAAGACTCACAGCTGTAATGTAAAGGTGTTTCTGCAAAGTATTGACTCAGGGGTGTGAATACTTATGTAAATTAGATATCTGTATTTAATTTTCAATACATTTGAAAACATTTCTTAAAAGATGTTTTCACTGTCATTATGGGGTATTGGGTTTAGACGGGTGAGAAAAAAACATTTTTAATCCATTTTGAATTCAGGCTGAAACACAACAAAATGTTGAATAAGTCAAGGAGTATGAATACTTTCTGAAGGTACTGCAATCAAAATATTTCAGAGATGACAGTTGAAAAGGAAAAAAATATAATAATTTTCCAAGAACAGTATAGAGATGGAATAGAACATGAATTAGAGATGTGACATTTGGGTGAACAAAGGAATGTTACTTCAGCTTGTTACCCTGATTGAAGGCATTCAGTTGTACAACTGACTAGGTATCCCCCTTTCCCTTTCGCTGATTAAAATCATTCTATTTCCTTTTAACACTGAGAATGGAGTGCACTACGTAGGGGATAGGGTACAATGTGGGATGCAACCTAGTTCTTTAGCTCCCCCAGAGAAAATTTCTTATTTGGGTCAACTTGTCACGTAAGTTTAAAACTGACGCTGTTGCTTCGTTAGCTTCATAAATAAATCCTGATAAACAACACTTGCATTCATGTGCTCCCTAATCAAATCAGCTCTGCTTTGCTTTTCAATTCAATAAGCAATTTTTTTGTTTCACATAGCCAGTCATGTGCTTTAATCCCAGTAAAAGGGTTTGATACATGCTAAGAATAACATTTACTGTACAATGGGTGACCAGAGTCCATTTTTTATGTAGTTTTACAGGCATTACACTCATATCAAAAATATTTTTCAAATAAGAATTGTGGCTAAAATGAATCATATTTCAAAGATGATACATGAGCATGTCCGTCAAGCATTGCATTAGTAATGTATACGTGCTGCTGTCTGTGCTGTATGAGCTGTCAGTGCTGTCTGTGCTGTCTAAGCTGTCTAAGCTGTCTGTGTTTCCCTGATAAGTATGGACCTTACTACACACAAGGGGAACTGCCAACCATGAAAATCATCTTTTGAACAGTCACCAGAGGAAAATGACCTTCCCTTCAAGGGTCTGGTTTCTCTCAATATGTCCTCCTGTCATGTCCTCTAAACAGAACAGAGGAGGCTTTCACTGACACTGTCTTTGACCCAAATAGCATCACTGGCGTAGCAGTGTTTTAGAGATCAGGGATTCTTGAAAGACGGTACAATCTCCACAAAATATTAGTCTTAATATGAACATTTTAAATATACAGTACCAGTCAAAAGTTTGGACACACCTACTCATTCAAGGGTTTTTTATTTATTTTTTACTATTTTTTACATTGTAGAATAATAGTGAAGACATCAGCTGACATCAGCTGAGCATCAGCTGAGCTCAAACACATTAAGAAGGAAAGAAATTCTACAAATTCACTTTTAACAAGGTATACCTGTTAATTGAAATGTATTTCAGGTGACTACCACACGAAGCTGGTTAAGAGAATACCAAGCATGTGCAAAGCTGTCATTAAGGCAAAGGGTGGCTACTTTCAAGAATCTGAAATATAAAATATATTTTGATTTGTTTAACACTTTTTTGGTGACTACATGATTACATATGTGTTATTTCATAGTGTTGTCTTCACTATTATTCTACAATGTAGAAAATATTAAAAATAAAGAAAAACCCTTGAATGAGTAGGTGTGTCCAAACTTTTGACTGGTAGTGTATTTTTTGATATACCAAAGTATCAGCTATCCATATAAACAAACAATCTCCTATATAAACAATCTATATAAACAATCTATATAAACAATCTCCTATATAAACAATCTCCTATATAAACAATCTATATAAAAAATCTATATAAACAATCTATATAAACAATCTCCTATATAAACAATCTATATAAACAATCTCCTATATAAACAATCTATATAAACAATCTATATAAACAATCTCCTATATAAACAATCTATATAAACAATCTATATAAACAATCTATATAAACAATCTCCTAATAAAAAAAAAATGCTTTCATAAAATGCAACTAACACCAAAAAAAGGCATTTTATTTTTACAATTATTGTCAAGTAAGTGTTTAAATGCCTTGATTGTTTAACTCTAAAATCAGAAGATTTAAATATGTAACACAAATCTCCAAACTTGTTTTTGTTTTCTAGCTCTATTACATGCTCCAGGATTCATTTTAGTTAGCATTTTGGCATGTTTTTCTACATTTAGAACATGAAACATTATAAAGCAAACACTATCCCTTAAGTCTAGCACAGCAAATACTTCGTTGTTTAATCACATGTTGAAGAACAGGGATTCAAATATTTTTTCCAGAATATTGACAAAAACATTCACTCAGTCGATGGGGGAGTTGACAAGCTACTGATGGAGTTGAATACAGATTCTCAAAACATTTTTGCCTCTTAAACTAAAAGTTCAATACAAACATTGGTAAAACATGGAAAATCATTCATTTAAAAATCCCCTCTGACGGAGTTGACATTTGACAACAATCTGACGAAGTTGATCTTTTACGGAGTTGACACTTATTTTCCTTCTTCATTCAAGTGGTATAAACAGCTAGTGAATAGCAGCCCATTTCCTACGCTGTGCACTACTTTTTTACCATGGCCCATACTGCAATATATAGAGAATAGGATTCCATTTGGGATAGACACACTGTGTCTATGTCCCTCAACCAGTCTCTCAGTAAGCATTCAGTTAGGAACAGGAATGAAACCAGCCAGACTCCAAACTACCACACATCCAGATGCAATAGCCTGGGAAATTGCACTCAAAAGAGAAGCATAATTGGTTTTATTGACTGTCGCAATGCAATAAAAAATGTATTGTAGTGTTGATGACAATAGATTAGCGACTGTGTGTGTGTGCTTGTGGGTGTGTGAGTGAGTGTGTGTGTGTGATTAGATCAGGTGGATAATGAAGCTAGTGACAGATCAGATCAGTGGAAAGCTATCCTGCCGGATATGCATTTTAAACATTGCGATTATGTGGATTGCAATGGGTATTTTGGTCTTTTATTAGGATCCCAATTTGCTGTTGCAAAAGCAGAAGCTACTCTTCCTGGGGTCCACACAATAGACATGAATAGACAAGAACAGCTCAAGGACAGAACTACACATATATATTTTTTAAAGGAACACATATTTATTTTATTTAACCCTTATTTAACTAGGCAAGTCAGTTAAGAATGAATTCTTATTCACAATGATGGCCTACCCCGGCCAGACACTAACCTGGACGACGCTGGGCCAATTGTGGGTAGCCTTATGGGACTCCCAATCACAGCCGGTTGTGATACAGCCTGGAATCGAACCAGGGTCTGTAGTGACGCCTAACACTGAGATGCAGTGCCTTAGACTGCTGTGCCTACATATCAATACCAATACACACACACACAGACTATCTAGGCCAAATAGGAGAGAGGCGTTGTGCCGTGAGGTGTTGCTTTATCTGTTTTTTAAAACCAGGTTTGCTGTTCATTTGAGCAATATGAGGTGAAACGGAGTTCCATGCAATAATGGCTCTGTACAATACTGTACAATTTATTGAATTTGATCTATATTATTTGGGGACTGTGAAAAGACCCCTGGCGGCATGTCTGGTGGGGTAAGTGTGTGTCAGAGCTGTGTGTAAGTTGACTACGCAAACAATTTGGGATTTTCAACACATTAATGTTTATTTTAAAAAGAAGAAGTGATGCAGTCAGTCTCTCCTCAACTCTTAGCCAAGAGAGACTGACTGCATAGTATTTATATCAGCCCTCTGATTACAATGAAGAGCATGACATGCCACTCTGTTCTGGGCCAGCTGCAGCTTAACAAAGTCTTTCCTTGCAGCACTCGACCACAGGACTGGACAATAATCAAGATAAGACTAAACTAGAGCCTGCTGGACTTGCTCTTTGGGATGTGGTGTCAAAAAAGCAGAGCATCTCTGTATTACGGACAGACCGCTCCCCTTCTTTAAAACCATTGAGTCTGTATGTTTTGACCATGAGTTTATAATCTAAGTTAACGACAAGTAATTTAGTCTCCTCAACTTGTTCAACAGCCACACCGTTCATTACCATATTCAGCTGAGGTCTAGAATTTAGGGAATGATTTGTACCGAATACAATGCTCTTTGTTTTAGAGATGTTCAGGACCAGCTTATTACTGGCCTGCCACTCCAAAACATAGATGAATGTGTCATCTCAAAGCTATAGTATGTTTGACTGTGCCCATTTACTAAAGCATGGCATAGCACCATCTGAGACGGAAGTTACTGTCAGCACGCTTGGCAATCAGGCAATGTGTTATTTTGTATTCGCATAAGTTAACAAATTCTCTGTGGTACCAAATATAATGCATTTATACAAGGCATGGTAATAAAAATACTTGATCTGTACTTGGTCAGATTTGAAATTCAATCAAAATGTAGAAAAAGAGTAAATGCACTTTGAACATGGATATCCCCTCTCGGCACCACAGATTTCTCCTCTCCTCCTCTACAAATCCCTTCAGTGCACTCAACCAAAACACATTCCTTTCACCATATCTCATATTTTTCAACACTATTTGTTCCCGATGCCTCTCTGCTCATTCCCAATTTTACTTTCCACCTTTTAATATTTAGCACCTTGTCTCAACCTCTCCCTCCCTCTCTGCCTCCCTCCCTCGCCTCCCCCGTATCTCATTTGCCCCTAGTTCGCTCCCTTACCCCATTTCTGTCATTAGATATCCGAGGCCACTGAAGAAATGCCTGTTTGACTTCAAACGCCTCTGTCTATTCTTCTCCTCCCCGTGTCAACTGCTAGGGAGGCATGGCCTAGCTCCTGATATCAAGCCTCTCTTCCCCTTCTCTCTCTACACTCTCAATTAAATTCAATTTAAAGGCTTTATTGGCATGGGAAACACATGTTAACATTGCCAAAGCAAGTGAACTAGATAATAAACAAAAGTGAAATAAACAATTAAAATTAACAGTAACAATTACACTTACAAAAGTTCAAAAATAATAAAGACTTTTCAAATGTCATATTATCTGAAAACCGTTAAAGTACAAAAGGGAAAAGAAATAAACAAAAATATGGTTGTATTTAGAATGGTGTTTATGACGTAGAAGTCCGTCACTGGCCGCAGGCAGCATTTAGTACTTTAAAGCACGCACACATTCATCACTCCTCCGTGCTCCATTATCAGATAAGGTAACAATGTGGGTCGACACACAAGTTAACTTCTGTCTTAGTACATACATTTCACACTTCAATGTTAATATATGCGATATGTATTATACTTATCTATGTTGTGGATTAGCATTTTTTTGTTTGTTTGTTCTGTTCCTCTCTATCTCTGTAGCTTCCAAGTATGCTGGATAAGGACCCGAGCAAAGGGAATTGGGCTGACTTTGTAGTGCCTGTCCCAAATGGCTCATTAATGTAAATGGGCATATTAAAAGACACTGTCAGTAGTGATGTAATTTTGTAACTGTTATGTGGTGATATTGTTTCAAAAACGTGTAGCAATGTATATCCTTTAGTATGTTTAGTTAATGGAAAATGTAGGTTTGACTAGGTAATTGCTTAATTAATTAGGGTTAATTGTTCCGAGGGGAGGGGCTAGCCCTACAAAAGGAGCCTCTCTTTCAGTTCACGGAGAGGTTATTTTGGATTGAGCTGTGAATGGGGCAGCATTGGTTTTAAGCTGTACCATAAGGTATACGGTTGAGTTCAGTACTGTTGTTTTTGTTCCGGAATCACTTTGTAAATAAACACCCTGAAGCACAGAAGAACTTTTGTGGCTCTGACATCTTTTTATTTTGATAGAGTTTAGGTTTTCCAGTATAGCCTTCTGGCCTACTCTACGTGACAGTGTTTGTTCTTCACTTGTTGTCATTTTCTTGTGGCAACAGGTCACAAATCTTGCTGCTGTGATGGCACACTGTGGTATTTCACCCAATAGATACGGGAGTTTATCAAAATGGGGTTGTTTATGAATTCTTTGTAGGTCTGTGTAATCTGAGGGAAATATGTGACTCTATGGTCATACATTTGGCAGGAGGTTAGGAAGTGCAGCTCAGTTTCCACCTCATTTTGTGGGCAGTGTGCACATAGCCTGTCTTCTATTGACAGCCAGGTCTGCCTACGGCAGCCTTTCTCAATAGCAAGGCTATGCTCACTGAGTCTGTACATAATCAAAGCTTTCCTTAATTTTGGGTCAGTCAAAGTGGTCAGGTATTCTGCCACTGTGTACTCTCTGTTTAGGGCCAAATAGAATTCTTGTTTGCTCAGTATTTTTGAATTTTTTTTCCAATGTGTCAAGTAATAAGCTTTTTGTTTTCTCATGATTTGGTTGGGTCTAATTGTGTTGCTGTCCTGGGACTCTGTGGGGTCTGTTTGTGTTTGTGAGCGTCTCTCTCTCTCTCTCTCTGCTTTCTCCTTATCTTTTGGGCTCTCTCTCTTTCTTTTGCGCTTACTCCTTTCATCTTTATCTCTCCCATTCTTTGCCCTATCTCCTTCCCTTTCACAGTTGACTATACATTGTATGTATGTTGATTGCGGCTATCAGTCCTGCGGCTATCAGTCCTGCGTCCATCTCGGAAAGTACAGAAAAGCAAGTGTAAATGTCTGTACTGTTAGGGTAGCCTAGTGGTTAGAGCGTTGGACTAGTAACCGGAAGGTTGGAATTTCAAACCCCTGAGCTGACAAGGTACAAATCTGTCGTTCTGCCCCTGAACAGGCAGTTAACCCACTGTTCCTAGGCCGTCATTGAAAATAAGAATTTGTTCTTAACTGACTTGCCTGGTTAAATAAAGGTAAAATAAAAAACTAAATTCATGTATTTCACCAATTTGTTAAGATGTGTGACAGGGTAACATAAGAAATGTAGGTATTGTGTTATGAATACAGGAGCAAAATATAAATGTATAAAGGCATTTATGTACAGAGGGGAAAATACAACTTACGATCTGAGTGGAAGCATTATGACTGCAGTGATGCAACCAAACGAAACCTTTTAACAGAGTGTGTTCAAGTTCAGCTAGTGAGTTTCTCAGAGGGCAGGCAATAGTCTCCTGACTGGCTGCTGCTGCTTCAGTGTGTTGAGAGAGTCTCTCGTTCTCTCTCTCTACCTATAGCACAGACTCACTGAATCAGGGCAGAAAAGAGAGAGGAGAGAGAAAGAAAATAGAGAGAGGAAAAGAGAAATAGAGGGAGAGAGAAATAGAGCTAGGGAGAGGAGGGCCTTCAGCAGTGTCTAGATCTTCTGCACAGATCCTGTCAGACCTGGGCCCTGACCGAAAATCTCAGTAAGACAAAAAATATTGGGTGTTCCAAAAAAGGTCCAGTTGCCAGGACCACAAATACAAATTCCACCTAGACACCGTTGCCCTAGAGCACACAAACAAAACATACCTCGGCCTAAACATCGGCGCCACAGGTAACTTCCACAAAGCTGTGAACGATCTGAGAGAAGGCAAGAAGGGCCTTCAATGCCATCAAAACAAACATCAAATTTGACAGACCAATTAGGATCTTGCTAAAAATACTTGAATCATTTATAGACCCCATTGTCCTTTATGGTTGTGAGGTCTGGGGTCCGCTCACCAACCAATAATTCACAAAATGGGACAAACACCAAATTCAGACTCCACAAAAATATCCTCAGTGTACAACGTTAAATTCTACAACCACCTAAAATGAAGCGATTCACAAACCTTCCATAACAAAGCCTTCACCTACAGAGAGATGAACCTGGAGAAGAGTCCGTTAAGCAAGCTGGTCCTGGGGCTCTGTTCACAAACACAGACCCCATCGAGCCCCAGGACAGCAACACATTTAGACCCAACCAAATCATGAGAAAACAAAAAGATAATTACCTGACACATTGGAAAGAATTAACAAAAATACTAAGCAAACTAATGCTATTTGGCCCTAAACAGAGAGTACACAGTGGCAGAATACCTGACCACTGTGACTGACCCAAAAATAAGGAAAGCTTTGACTATGTACAGACTCAGTGAGCATAGCCTTACTATTGAGAAAGGCTGCGGTAGGCAGACCTGGCTCTCGAGAAGACAGGCTATGTGCACACTGCCCACAAAATGAGGTGGAAACTGAGCTAGAAAACAAATCCAATTTTGATAAACTCCCATATCTATTGGGTGAAATACCACAGTATGCCATTATAAATACAACCTATATTTATTTATTTTCCTAACTATTAGCACATCATTACAACACTGTATATAGACATAAAATGACGTTTGAAATGTCTTTATTATTTTGGAACTTGTGTGAGTGTAATATTTACTGTTCACTTTCCATTGTTTATTTCACTTTTGTTTATCAATTTCACTTGCTTTGGCAATGAAAACATTTCCCATGCCAATAAAGCCCCTTGAATTTAATTGAATTGAAAGAAGGAGTTAGGGTAGAGGCAGGGGAGGAGGCCATGTTTCTCTAATCACCTTCATGTCCATCCAGACACTTCAAAGAGAGGTAGCAATCATATGATCCACGACATCTGTTGAGAAGAGGAGCACCATCGCCTACAGCTGGTGACTCATGCAGCGACTCAAAGCAGAGTGGAACGAGGGATGAAGAGAGAGAAATGAAGAGGGAGAGAGAGATATAGTTCTGAGTGTACTCTGAAATTGAGCTAGAATACATTACTGATGCATACATTAAGCATAACCATAAAAAATGGAAGCCCTTTGACTCTGCGTTTGCAGGGCTATGTTATAATTGAATTTTTAAATATACATTCTGATAAGGGTTGGATTTTTTATTTTAGGGTCGTATATATGTTTTTTGTTGAATAGAGGGACAGATGAATGAGGCATTACCATAGGGAGCCCCTACCTGGACCATCTCAGCTCTAGGCTTCAATACATTAGGAGCAGGTTGCAAATAGGCTGACAACAATACCATTCAATCATCATTCAATCAGACATGCATTGTATGTGGAGCTAGGCGCCATGCATGATAAACCAGGCCCTGAGTTTCTGCTGTCCACCGCCCCAAGAGTTCTCCTCCGGTCACTTTGACACACAGCTCACTATGGAGATTAGATGTTCTCCATAGTGAGCTCTGTCTCGTCTAGCTTTGTTCCCTCGGAGAACCAATGTGTCACATGAAAACCATAAGTCACATGGTCATTGTGGCTCTAATATGAAAGCCTCAAGTCCATTATACATGGAACAATAAGAAAGGTACATGACATGCATAATACATTTATATTCTCTCAGAATGAGTGAGTCGTCAATCAATCAATTAATCAATCAATCAATTGTATTTTATAAAGCTTTTTTACATCAGCAGTTGTCACAAAGTGCTTATACAGATACCCAGTCAAAAACCCCAAAGAGCAATGCAGATGAAATAGCACAGTGGCTCGGAAAAACTCCCTAGAAAGGCAGTGTGGATCTATATGCGGCTCATATTTTCCCTTGGGTCCCACTGGTCCTATTGTCTCTTATTTGTTCAACATTATAGAATATGCTAATCATGTCATCAATGTAAAACAAAATTACAAATTTGTTGTGTGAATTCACAAAACTAGCTTTGAAAAAACTCATCAGGAAACCCTTTATATCACAGTTCACATGGTTATGCCTATAATGATGATTGGATAATGAAATCATACATAATGAATATTCATGTACCCTTTATGTTGTAAGTGCTCCCCCATGTCTTGGATGATAAGACTGTGTACTAAGATAAGAGTGAATACAGTCTTCCTTCTTATTAAGACAACACAGAGAAATTACCATAATATTATTTAACATATTTGTTTTGATATCAAGTCTTGTTTTCATTCGACTGTTAACCAGATTTTCTCGGTCATATCAACTGAAGCTGTGAATCAGGTTCCTCTCTGTGTATGTGTGTGTGTGTGTGCATGTGTGCCTGCGCGCGGAAGTGTGTGTGTTAGTGTTTGTGTGTGTATGTGTGTGTGTGTGTGTGCATGTGCGTGTGTGTGTGCATGTGTGTGTGTGTGCTTGTGTCTGTGTGTCAGTCTCTGTCTGTGTTCGGCTGACAGTCTCTATCCCAGCCTTCAGTCCTGAGGGTTCCTTTCTCTTCGTGCCTTAGACAGACATGTCTGCCTTATTTTCCACCCTCCTCTCCACATGGCACTTTCAAGTCCAAGCCCAAACTCATGATTGGCCACAACAAGCAAACACGGAACGCTTGTTTACTTCCTGCCAACAAGTTAACACTGCCTGCCTCTCATGTAGGAGGATATGGGCTGTGCTGTCTTGTCAAAGAAACGTAAGTAAGTAAACAATCTGCATCTCCTGAATCAGAAGAAGCTCATCCAGCTGGGCGGGCAGGCAATGTTGTGACGGTATGCTCAATGATGCAGCTTCAATATGTGACGCACACCGACCCTGTTCTCCCCCTCTCTCCCCATCTCCCCTCTGCCAGACTGAGTCTGGGCTGAGTGAGGAGGGGGAGAGAGGGGGAGAAAGGGTTGGCCACAGCCCAAGAGTGTGTGAATATAACAAACAAGCAACAAAACCAGCCACGTACCATTATTTTAATTGGGGACTGCATGTTTGCTCGCCAGATGAATCTGTGCTATTCGGTTCAGCAACATGCGAACACAAAACATTCCTCTTTTTCCACTGAGGAGAGAGAGACTGATAGGACTTCTGTGGATTTGACACTGTAACAGATCCAGCATCCGAGCGGCTACGTTGCAGCTCTCCGAGTCAGAGCGGAGAGAGCGTGTGTTGCAATTTATTCCATGCATTTGTTCAACGCTCGTGTCTGGTTGCACTGGGTTAGGATGCAGTGACATTCAGCCTGGACTTGTTGTCAGAATGTCTGAGATAGTCAGGGAAAAGAAGGTTCAAATTAACTTGAGGCTAGATGGAATGTACAATTGAGTGTGCCCAAAGCAAAAATAAATACATGTATTACAACACTGGAAATCTATAATGCTCGTTTAGATCGTGCCAGGCAGCTCATATACAGTTGAAGTTGGAAGTTTACGTACACTTAGGTTGGATTCATAAAAACTTGCTTTTCAACCACTCAACAAATTTCTTGTTAACAGACTATAATTTTTTGGCAAGTCGGTTAGGACATCTACTTTGTGTATGACACAAGTCACTTTTCCAACAGTTGTTTGCAGACAGATTATTTCACTTATAATTCACTGTATCACAATTCCAGTGGGTCAGAAGCTTACAAACACTAAGTTGACTGTGCCTTTAAACAGTTTGGAAAATTCCAGAAAATGATGTCTTGGCTTTAGAAGCTTCTGATAGGCTAATTGAAAGCATTTGAGTCAATTGGAGATGTACCTGTGGATATATTTCAAGACCTATCCTCAAAGTCAATGCCTCTTTGCTTGACATCATGGGAAAATCAAAAGAAATCAGCCAAGACCTCAGAAATAAATTTGTAGACCTCCACAAATCTGTTTCATCCTTGTGAGCAATTTCCAAACGCCTGAAGGTACCACGTTCATCTGTGCAAACATTAGTACGCAAGTATAAACACCATGGGACCACGCAGCCGTCATACCACTCAGGAAGGAGACGTGTTCTGTATCCTAGAGATGAACGTACTTTGGTGCGAAAAGTGCAAATCAATCCCAGAACAACAGCAAAGGACCTTGTGAAGATGCTGGAGGAAGCAGGTACAAAAGTATCTATATCCACAGTAAAACGTGTCCTATATCCACATAACCTGAAGGGCCACTCAGCAAGGAAGAAGCCACTACTCCAAAACTGCCATAAAAATACAGACTACGGTTTGAAACTGCACATGGGGACAAGGACCATACTTTTTGGAGAAATGTCCTCTGGTCTGATGAAACAAAAATAGAACCGTTTGGCCATAATGACCATTTTTGGAGTAAAAAGGGGGAGGCTTGCAAGCCGAAGAACACCATCCCAACCGTGAAGCACGGGGGTGGCAGCATCATGTTGTAGGGGTGCTTTGCTGCAGGAGGGACAGGTGCACTTCACGAAATAGAAGGCATCATGAGGAGGAAAAGTATGTGGATATCTTGAAGCAACATCTCAAGACATCAGTCTGGAAGTGAAAGCTTGGTCGCAAATGGGTCTTCCAAATGGACAAAGACCACAAGCAAACTTCCAAAGTTGTGGCAAAATGGCTTAAGGACAACAAAGTCAAGGTATTGGAGTGGCTATCACAAAGCCCTGACCTCAATCCTATAGAACATTTGTGGGCAGAACTGAAAAAGTGTGTGCGAGCAAGGCCTACAAACCTGACTCAGTTACACCAGCTCTGTCAGGAGGAATTGGCCAAAATTCACCCAACTTATTGTGGGAAGCTTGTGGAAGGCTACCCAAAACATTTGACCCAAGTTAAACAATTTAAAGGCAATGCTACCTAATACGAATTGAGTGTATGTAAACTTCTGACCCACTTGGAATGTGATGAAAGAAATAAAAGCTGAAATAAATAATTATCTCTACTATTATTCTGACATTTTACATTCTTATAATAAAGTGGTGATCCTAACTGACCTAAGACAGTGAATTTTTACTTGGATTAAATGTCAGGAATTGTGAAAAACTGAGTTTAAATTTATTTGGCTAAGGCGTATGTAAACTTCCGAGTTCAACTGTATCTTCTTCAGCTATGGTAAATGAGTGTGGGTACGTGTCTTCGTGTATGTGTGTGTGTGCGCAACCTGGACTCAGGGGTAGATGTAACATAGTAAATGTAAATGCGATACACTCCAATTAGTATGATATGTTACTTTTTTACAGTCTGTATTAATTTGTTGATGTCTGTCATCCAGTTCATATGACATATGATATGTACAGTGCCTTGCGAAAGTATTCGGCCCCCTTGAACTTTGCGACCTTTTGCCACATTTCAGGCTTCAAACATAAAGATATAAAACTGTATTTTTTTTGTGAAGAATCAACAACAAGTGGGACACAATCATGAAGTGGAACGACATTTATTGGATATTTCAAACTTTTTTAACAAATCAAAAACTGAAAAATTAGGCGTGTAAAATTATTCAGCCCCCTTAAGTTAATACTTTGTAGTGCCACCTTTTGCTGCGATTACAGCTGTAAGTCGCTTGGGGTATGTCTCTATCAGTTTTGCACATCGAGAGACTGAAATTTTTTCCCATTCCTTGCAAAACAGCTCGAGCTCAGTGAGGTTGGATGGAGAGCATTTGTGAACAGCAGTTTTCAGTTCTTTCCACAGATTCTCAATTGGATTCAGGTCTGGACTTTGACTTGGCCATTCTAACACCTGGATATGTTTATTTTTGAACCATTCCATTGTAGATTTTCTTTATGTTTTGGATCATTGTCTTGTTGGAAGACAAATCTAAGTCCCAGTCTCAGGTCTTTTGCAGACTCCATCAGGGTTTCTTCCAGAATGGTCCTGTATTTGGCTCCATCCATCTTCCCATCAATTTTAACCATCTTCCCTGTCCCTGCTGAAGAAAAGCAGGCCCAAACCATGATGCTGCCACCACCATGTTTGACAGTGGGGATGGTGTGTTCAGCTGTGTTGCTTTTACGCCAAACATAACGTTTTGCATTGTTGCCAAAAAGTTCCATTTTGGTTTCATCTGACCAGAGCACCTTCTTCCACATGTTTGGTGTGTCTCCCAGGTGGCTTGTGGCAAACTTTAAACAACACTTTTTATGGATATCTTTAAGAAATGGCTTTCTTCTTGCCACTCTTCCATAAAGGCCAGATTTGTGCAATATACGACTGCTTGTTGTCCTATGGACAGAGTCTCCCACCTCAGCTGTAGATCTCTGCAGTTCATCCAGAGTGATCATGGGCCTCTTGGCTGCATCTCTGATCAGTCTTCTCCTTGTATGAGCTGAAAGTTTAGAGGGATGGCCAGGTCTTGGTAGATTTGCAGTGGTCTGATACTCCTTCCATTTCAATATTATCGCTTGCACAGTGCTCCTTGGGATGTTTAAAGCTTGGGAAATCTTTTTGTATCCAAATCCGGCTTTAAACTTCTTCACAACAGTATCTCGGACCTGCCTTGTGTGTTCCTTGTTCTTCATGATGCTCTCTGCGCTTTTAACGGACCTCTGAGACTATCACAGTGCAGGTGCATTTATACGGAGACTTGATTACACACAGGTTGATTGTATTTATCATCATTAGTTATTTAGGTTAACATTGGATCATTCAGAGATCCTCACTGAACTTCTGGAGAGAGTTTGCTGCACTGAAAATAAAGGGGCTGAATAATTTTGCACGCCCAATTTTTCAGTTTTTGATTTGTTAAAAAAGTTTGAAATATCCAATAAATGTCGTTCCACTTCATGATTGTGTCCCACTTGTTGTTGATTCTTCACAAACAAATACAGTTTTATATCTTTATGTTTGAAGCCTGAAATGTGGCAAAAGGTCGCAAAGTTCAAGGGGGCCGAATACTTTCGCAAGGCACTGTACTATTTGCAATTTGCACAATAAGTTTTGAATTGCAATTTGTTGTGGCTAACGTTACAGTAGCTAGGTGGCTAACGCTAACATTAGCTGAGTGGCTAATGGCTAACGTTAGCTAGGCTATGAGTTAGTGTTATGAGTTAAGGTTAGGGTGAAGGTTAGGGTTAAGGTTAAGGTTAGGAGTTAGGTTAAATAGTTATTTAGGGTTAGGGGAAGGATTAGCTAACATGCTAAGTAGAAGTAGTTGAAAAGTTCCTAATTAGCTAAAATTGTCCGTGATGAGATTCAAACACGCAACCTTTGGGTTGCTAGACGATCACATTATCCACCCACCAACCCCGAACAACCACCCTACTTTTGTTTTTCCCTGAAGTAACCTTCTGTCTTAAGTAACCATTTTTTTAATTTTCTTTCACCTTTATTTACCATACCAAACTTAACATATGTTTACTATGTCATGTCTAGTCTATGAAACCAGGCTGGTGTGCACTTGCATTTGTGTGTTTGTCTGTGTGTGTGTGAAAGAGAGAGTGCTTCTCATCTACTGATACACCTCTTTGGACAATGACAAATGAAACAGATGATATGTCTGTAGGAGACACTACCACAGAAATTGACAAATATGATACACAGACAGCAGTTTATCAACAATTGTGACCAAATGGGATTTGACCACATTGAAATTCCATGTTTTTTCTATTGTACTCATAACGTGGCAAGGTAATACTATAAAGTTGATAATAATGTGCCATATCAGAATACGAAATATGAATATAAAAGGAGAGCATCCATAAACAGTAGGTTGCGCTTCCTCTATTAACATATTATAAAAGGCTAATTTAGCATGGTTGTGTTAAAGATAATTTACGAAGCTTTAAATTAAACTCTCGGGCCTTCAGGGACGAAGGCCTGCGAAACTGCCTGCGAAACAGTTATGTTCAGCTATAGAGCAGCACATTACCCCAAATCGGCAGAAAAACAGCTGAGAAAAATCTTGCCCCAATTTCAAAGGAACTTCAATCAGGATACATTTCTATGTTTGATGAATTATTGAGCACCAGCCTGAACGGCCTTGGGTAAGAGCACTTTTTAGTGATGGGGCTTTTGAATAAAACACTGTTTGGCCCACAGATCTAAGCTGAGTTGTCTACTCAGAGTTTTCAGTAAAGGAATAGAATACTGTTGCTTATGTATTAACAACCTGCTCTTCAATAATGTGAGGATGTTGAGTGAATTCTCTTTCATTTCCATCCCTCTATCTCTCTCTTTTGCTCTGGTCTCTCGCTCTTCTCACTCTGTGGTCTCTATTTAGCCTCTCTCTATCTCTCACCCTCTGTCTCGCACTCTCAAATCAATTTCAATTTAAGGGGCTTTATTGGCATGGGAAACTTATGGGAAACATCTCTCTCTCTCTCGCTCTCTCTCTCTCGGTGGTCTGTCTGATATGGAGAACACGATGGACAAAGAGATGATTCACCCCGTGTTAATCTCTGCCTGAAAAAACATCACAGCCCTTTGAATGCAGCACAGCTCTCCTGAAAGGCACTTTCCACCAAACTACCATGTCTACATTTAAGTATATGTTTCAAGGAGGCGAAACGTAGTCCAAATTATATTGTTCTGGCAGTGAGGCTGAGATTGTTTGTTACATCAAAGCTGAGCCCGAGAGACTGATAAACAGCTTCTATCTCCAGGCCATCAAAATGTTAAAATGTCACCTCTAGCCGGCTTCCGCCCAGTACCCTCCCCTGAACCTAATCACTGTTACTAGCCGACTACAACCTGGTACTCTACCCTGAACCTTAGAGATTGCTGACCTACGTACATAGTCACTTTAATTATGCTTTCATACTGTTTTGCTCACTTTATACGTATATACTGTAATCTAGTCATGGCTCATCCTATATAACTACTGCTGTACACCTTTTCTATTCATATTCTGTCCATACTCTCTAAACACACCATGATACAGTTGAGGTCGTAAGTTTACATACACTTTTGGTTGGAGTCATTAAAACTCGTTTTTCAACCACTCCACAAATTTCTTGTTAACAGACTATAGTTTTGGCAAGTTGGTTAGGGCATCTACTTTGTGCGAAAGTCGTTTTTCCAACAATTGTTTACATACAGATTATTTCACTTATAATTCACTGTATCACAATTCCAGTGGGTCAGAAGTTTACAAACACTAAGTTGACTGTGCCTTTAAACACCTGGGAAAATTCAAGGCCTACCTTCAAACTCAGTGCCTCTTTGCTTGACATCATGGGAAAATCAAAAGAAATCAGCCAAAATTGTAGACCTCCACAAGTCTGGTTCATCCTTGGGAGCAATTTCCAAACGCCTGAAGGTACCACGTTCATCTGTACAAACAATAGTATGCAAGTATAAACACCATGGAACCACGCAGCCGTCATACCGATCAGGAAGGAGACGCGTTCTGTCTCCTAGAGATGAACGTACATGTAAAGTGTTGGATGCTTGTTTCATGTGCTGAAATAGAAAATAAATGTTCCATTCGCACAAAAAACTGATTTCGCTCAAATGTTGTACAAAAATTGTTTACATCCCTGTTAGTGAGCACTTCTCCATTGCCAAGATAATCCATCCGCAAGGTGCACCTTGTGCTGGCAACAATAAAATACCATTTTAAAATGTGCAGTTTTGTCACACAACACAAGGACACAGATGTCTCAAGTTTTGAGGGAGCGTGCAGTTGGCATGCTGACTGCAGGAACGTCCACCCGTGCTGTTGAGAATTTAATCTTCATTTCTCTACCATAATCCGCCTCCAACATCGTTTTAGAGAATTTGGCAGTACGTCCAACTGGCCTCACAAATGCAGACCACGTGAACCATGCCAGCCCAGGATTTTCACATCCGGCTTCTTCACCTGCGTGATGGTCTGAGACCAGCCACAAGGACAGCTGATGAAACTGGGAGTTTGCACAACCGAAGAATTTCACAAACTGTCAGAAACAGTCTCAGGGAAGATTTTCTGTGTGCTTGTCATCCTCACCAGGGTCCTGACCTGACTGCAGTTCGGCATCGTAACTAACTTCAGTCGGCAAATGCTCACCTTCGATGGCCAAAGGGGAGTTGGAGAAGTGTGCTCTTTATTAATTCATCCAGGTTTAAACTGTACCGGACAGATGGCAGACAGCATGTATGGCATTGTGTGAGCGAGCGGTTTGCTGATGTCAACATTGTGAACAGACTGCCCCATGGTGGCCATGGGGTAATGGTGGCGGCAGGCATAAGCTACAGACAACGAACACAATTGCATTTTATTGATGGCAATTTGAAGAGATAACGTGACGAAATTCTGAGGCCCATTGTCGTACCATTCATCTGCCGCCATCACCACATGCTTCAGCATGATAATGCACAGATCCATGTCGCAAGGATCTGTACACAATTCCTGGAAGCTGAAAATGTTGCGATGGCGTATTGCTGCAGAATGCTGTGGTAGCCATGCTGGTTAAGTGTGCCTTAAATTCTAAATAAATCACTGACAGTGTCACCAGCAAAGCACCCCCACACCATCACACCTCCTCCTCCATGCTTTAATGTCTTCACTATTATTCTGAAATGTAAAAAATAGTAAAAATAAAGAAAAACCCTTGAATGAGTAGGTGTGTCCAAACTTTTGACTGGTACTGTAAACAGTATATTCCGGAGTCTGACATTGCTCATTCTTAATTTCTTGCTTTTTACTGTTTGGATTATGTGCTTATTGTTTTGTATTGCTAGGTATTATTACTGCACTGTTGGAGCTAGAAACAAAAGCATTTTGCTGCACCTGCGATAACTGTAAATATGTGTACACAACCAATACACTTTTTTTAAATTTGACATTGGAAAGTTTCCACATCAATCACAGCTACAAAGTGAGAGTTTGTTCCTGGGCTCTATGCTGGACTAAATGGCTTATTTACTTTGATTGAATATAACCATTTATTATTGAATATCATAGAGCCACAGCTACAGATGGACTCTTTCCTCAATAGTTTACACCCAGTCCATGCACATTTGACTGTGGCAGAAGCTTCCCATTGGTTTCACAGTGCCCCCCCCCCCCCCCCCCCCCCCCCACACACACACACAGTGTCTGGTCTTAAATTAATTATCACTAGCTATGTGATTTTTTTGTTTTTTTTGTTTTTGTTGTTGTCGACATTTACATAGTTTGGATAAAAAAATAGATGTGACAATTGCCTGCTAGGGTGCATTTCCATTTAAATATCTCGTGTCGGACATAGTCACGTCACACCCCTCCCCCCAAAAAATCTCACAAAAAACAACAGCTTTGAATAAAAATGTAGTGGTTGAAGTGTTTCAATTACCCATTTAGTCAAATTGAGCATTAAGAAATTGGCGATAGCCAGTATACCTTCCCACCTATCTTTTTCATATCTCATGTGCCGACATATCGCCACGGTCCGTGCCATGGGGAAACTTGCGCTCCTATAAATCTGAAATAATTGGACGGTGAAACTTGCCAGCCAACCAGAAAAGCAAGGCGAAGCAATTCAGGCATTCTTTAAGGTCAGGACAACCCTGGTCCAGCAATGAAACATTCTTTCTGTTGTTGAAAAAATTGATATTGCAAGAAGTAGGCTTTTCTAATGAATGTGGATTGGAGCTTTATAGTTATGTGGTGACATCACGTGCCCCAGAATTATTCCTCAATCATCATTTATTAGAAAAACACAGTTTCCATCATCATTTGTCACAATATAGGGGCAGCAGGGTAGCCTAGTGGTCAGAGTGTTGGACTAGTACCCAGAAGGTTGCAAGTTCAAATCCCCAAGCTGTCAAGGTCGTCAATCTGTCGTTCTGCCCCTGAACCAACTCACTGTTCCTAGGCCGTCATTGAAAATAAGAATTTGTTCTTAACTGACTTGCCTAGTAAAATAAAGGTAAAAAAAATATAGAAAGTTTGACAAAAGAAAAATCCACTCCTGGCAAATGGCTAACAATGTTGTTGATCCTTTATCTGCCATTTCCATTACAGATGTTGTAATGATTTTTGTTGTTGTTGCAATATTGCTTTTGTCTAATAAACCTGGGTCAATGGAAACCTGCCTTTTGAGTGATCCACAGGGCACCGTCTGAGAGGTCGTTACATGAGATGATGATGTCACCTCTGACTTACAGGAAATGCGTGGCAGGAGACAGAACTGGATAGGCTTGCTGTATGTATATTGTTACATTGAAAAAGTAGTTCACTAAATACAACATTATTATAGGTAAATCTGAAATGTCATAGGCTACAAATTGCAAGACAGATCACTTTGGGTTCATATGTTAACTCAATGTAATTTAGCCTATTAAACACAAGAGAATGAGAATTAGGCAGGTCTGATGCCGAAAACGAAAGGAAATTACTGCCTACTTCACCCATATTTAATTACATTTTTTTCCAAAAAAGTAGTCTGTAGTTCCAGGAGTTAGCTACACTGCTAAATGGCAAAAAGTAAATAACTACCGAAAAAATGGCACTGTTAGTCTACACCTGTTGTTTACGAAGTACATGACAAATAACATTTGATTTGGAAACACTACCTAGATTTGAATTTAGTTTAACTACAACCAAGCTACTGCAAAAAAAAAAGTAGTTCAATTACTAGTTGAACTACATGTAGTTTACTACTCCCTACATTGGTAGTGCAGGACGGCTCATAATAATGGCTGGAATGGAGCGAATGGAATGGTATCAAACACATGAAAATCATGTTTGATGCGCTCGATACCATTCCATTGATTCCGTTCCAGCCATTATTATGAGCCTGTGATGTGCGCATGCACATGTGTGTGTTGAAAGGTGCATGTGTAGGTGCATATGTGTGCTTGTGTGTGTATGTAGCCAAATGTAGGTGTGTACGTGTGTGTGGTTAAACCTTGTCAGCAGTATACGTTCAAGGCTTTTCGCCTGCGCTAACTGGCACTGGGATCATTGCCAGCAGTCTCAACTGAGCCAAGGGCAGTGAAGGCAAGGAAGAGGAGGACATCAAATCAAAATCAAATCAAATGTATTTATATAGCCCTTCGTACATCAGCTGATATCTCAAAGTGCTGTACAGAAACCCAGCCTAAAACCCCAAACAGCAAGCAATGCAGGTGTAGAAGCACGGTGTAGAAGCACATCCTGCCCTCACTACCACTCTTAGAAAAAAGGGTTCCAAAAGGTTCTCCTATGCGGTTGTACCCATAGGAGAACCTTTTTTGGTTCCAGGTAGAACTCTTTTGGGTTCCATGTAGAACAGTCTGGGGAAAGGGTTCAACATGGAACCCAAAAGCATTCTACCTGGAACCGAAAAGGTTCTACAGTGAACCAAAAGGGACCAAAAGGGTTCTCCTATGGCGACAGTAGACAATAACCCTTTATGATTCTAGATAGCACCTTTTTTTCTAAGAGTTTACACGACCTCTGACCCTGGATTTCCTTCTGTAGACCATGCCTTCTCCACTGACCGACCAACCATACCAAAGCAATAGTACAGCACTTCCTCTACCAGGCCCGTCACAAGCCCTGATGTTTGTCCTACCTACCAAAAACCTGAAGTTGAATTATGACTTGGAGTGACTTGTCTCGTCAAATTATGACTTCAATGATGCAAGGACCTTTCAGGGTTGAGGACTATGCTCATTTAAATGCACTGATGTGAATGTACGTTAAGGATGAATCGGCATTAGTGCCCACCTTAGCTCTGTGTTAGGACAGTCTAAATGAGTATATTCACAATGTGATAGAGCTCTGTTACCTTGTTGTTGTTTCGCATGCGTGGGCCCTGAAATCCAATCAAGGTAAGCAGTGTGCCTTTGTACATAATCAAGGCTGCTTTGTAACTTCATTCTAGAACAAGTTCATCTTCATCAGCTCCTCTGGTAATTGATGTGTCCCAAATGGCACCCAATTCCCTTTATAGTGCATTACTTTTGACCAGGGAATATGGTACAATTTGGGACATACCCATTGACCAGCTATAAAAGGATAACTGAAAATGTATTAGAGTATCAGTCTCCTGTTTTAGCAATGATCTAAATAACCTGGGAACGCTTCAATAGCAGATAAAGCAGATACCTAGCCAATATGGTCATGGATACCAATATCATGGGGCTTGTAGACAATAAATATTTGTGTGTGTGTGTGTGTGTGTGCGTGCATGCGTGCATGTATTATGTGTATTAGTGGGTGTGTGTGTGTGTGTGTGTGTGTGCGTGCATATGATAATGGCACCGGAGCGGATGGCTGGCGTTTTAAGGGCTCTTAACCAACTGTGCTATTTTGTTTTGGTTTTTAGCATTGTTTGCAACTTATTTTGTACATAATGTTGCTGCTACTGTCTCTTATGACCGAAAAGAGCTTCTGGACATCAGAACAGTGATTACTCACATTGAATTGGACAAAGACAGGAGGGATTGAGTCGGACGAGAGGGATTTACTCCAGACACCCGAACAGGCCCTCATCCCCGTCATTCGCAGGAGAAAGAGACGGAGGTTTCGAGGAAGGAGATCAGGGTGCCTTGTGAGGATCCGGCGACGAGTGGCTAATCTGCCTTTGCCATCAGTACTATTGGCCAATGTACAATCGCTGGATAATAAAGTAGACCAACTAAAAGCATGTATAGCCTACCAACGGGACATCATATAAAGATGGCGCCGATATAGATGGTCGCCTAGCTTCGAGTCCTTAGGAAACTATGCAGTATTTTGTTTTTTTTATGTATTATTTCTTACCTTGTTAGCCCAGAAAATCTTAAGTGTTACATACAGCCGGGAAGAACTATTGGATATAAGAGCGAAGTCAACTTACTAACATTACGACCAGGAATACGAGGAATACGACTTTCCCGAAGCGGATCCTTTGTTCGGACCACCACCCAGGACAGGGGATTTAATCCCAGAAGCCGACTCCAAATAACGTCTCTGCAGAAGAGGCAGAGAGAGTGGCCCACCGTTTCAGAGTATACTACTCTTCAATGTTCAGTCTCTTGACAACAAGGTAGACAAAATTAGAGCAAGGATGGCCTTCCAGAGAAACTTCAGAGATCGTAACATTCTCTGTTTCATGGAAACATGTCTCTTTCGGGATACGTTGTCAGTCAGTTCAGCCACTGGGCTTCTTCATGCGTCACGCCGACAAAGATAAACACCTCTCTAGGAAGAAAAAGGGGTGGTGGTGTGGGGGGGGGTGTATGCTTCAGGATTAACGACTCATTTTGTAATCATAAAAACATACAGGAACTCAAGCAAGTCACCCGATCTAGAATTCCTTACAATCAAACGCCAGCCATATTATCTCCCAAGAGAATTCTCGTCAGTTATTGTCACAGCTGTGTATGTCGGAAGTTTACATACACTTAGGTTGGAGTCATTAAAACTTGTTTTTCAACCACTCCACAAATTTCTTGTTAATTAACAAACTATAGTTTTTGCAAGTCGGTCAGGACATCTACTTTGTGCACGAGACAAGTGATTTTTCCAACAATTGTTTACAGACATTAATTCACATATGGGTTAGAAGTGGTTCAGAAGCTTACATATACTAAGTTGACTGTGCCTTTCAACAGTTTGGAAAATTCCAGAAACTTATGTCATGGCTTTAGAAGCTTCTGATAGGCTAATTGACATAATTTGAGTCAATTGGAGGTGTACCTGTGGATGTATTTCAAGGCCTACCTTCAAACTCAGTGCCTCTTGCTTGACATCATGGGAAAATAAAAATAAATCAGCCAAGACCTCAGAAATTTTTTTTGTAGACCTCCACAAGTCTGGTTCATCCTTGTGAGCAATTTCCAAACATCTGAAGGTACCACATTCATTTGTACAAACAATGGTACGCAAGTATAAACACCATGGGACCACGCAGCCGTCATACCGCTCAGGAAGGAGACGCGTTCTGTCTCTTAGAGATGAACGTACTTTGGTGCGAAAAGTGCAAATCAATCCCAGAACAACAGCAAAGGACCTTGTGAAGATGCTGGAGGAAACAGGTACAAAAGTCTAGAGAAAAACGAGTCCTATATCGACACAACCTGAAAGGCCGCTCAGCAAGGAAGAAGCCACTGCTCCAAAACCACCATAAAAAAGCCAGACTACGGTTTGCAACTGCACATGGGGACAAAGATCGTACTTTTTGGAGAAACGTCCTCTAGTCTGATGAAACAAAAATAGAACCGTTTGGCCATAATGTCCAAGTGAACAATGACAAAGGAGATGATTGTGGACTACAGGAAAATGGAGGACTGACCATGCCCCCATTCTCATCGACAGGGCTGTAGTGGAGCAGGTTGAGAGTTTCAAGTTCCTTGGCGTCCACATCACCAACAAACTAACATGGCCCAAGCACACCAAGACAGTTGTGAAGAGGGCACAACAAAACCTATTCCCCCTCAGGAGACTGAATAGATTTGGCATGGGTCACCCTAGTCATAGACTGTTCTCTCTTTACCGGTACCACATGTATATAGCCTCGCTATTGTTATTTTACTGCTGTTCTTGAATTATTTGTTACTTTTACTTAATATTTTTTGGGGCTATTTTCCTTAAGACTGCATTGTTGGTTAAGGGCTTGTAGGTAAGCATTTCACCTACACCTGTTGTATTTGGCGCATGTGACAAATTCAATTTTATTTTATTTGATTAGTATGTGTATTTGTGTGCATATATTATATAGGCCTATGTGTATGTGTGTGAGTGAGGGGGTAAGCAAGGTGTTATCAGAGCAGAAACGCAACACTTCCTCCAAGAGAATTCCTGGAAGGGAGAAAAGGCTCGCACAAAGACAGGAAGGTAGATTGTGATGGACAGAGAAGGAGAGGCTGCCCGAGATTGGGATGGAGGGAAGGACGCCCAAGAGTAGTGTGATGCGTTGCAGAATGGGTCACAGTGCGTGGCTCAGAACCGGTCACAGAAACACACAGCCACGGCCCTCTCAGGGTGGCAAACACTGCCTCTCCTCTAACAATCAGTTTAGTTGTTACTGGCTGTTCAGGCCTGAAGTGTCCAGGGTTATGGGTTAAGCTGGCAGATAGATCCAAACAAAGCTCGGCAGTGGTGTAGTGGAGGGTATATGCAGGTATGCGCCGTATACCCACGTATTTGTTGGTGGGTGTTGCGTATACTCACTTCTTAATTCCCACGATGAGTATCATAGTAGTGTAGTGGAGGTATACTGTACGCCACATCAATTAATAAGGCTGAAGGAACAGATCAGAATGTTTAGCTTAAAATGTTGATCAACTATTATTTTGTCACATTTTAGGCACAGCAATGTGCACATGGTGGTAGGCCTAAGAGCAAATGTTCCAAAATGCAATTAGCAGGAAAACACTGTTCTAAAATGCGCACCGCACATGTGAGCTGTTTCAAGGACAGAGGCGGAGATATCCGTTATAAATTTAAAGAGGGAAATCTAAAGATGCAACAACTATCATGGGTTGCTAATATGACTAGGATATGGCCTTATGCTGACAATGAAATAAAGTTGAAAGAAAACCAATGAAACAGGAGAACACACATGAGGAAGTAGCGTCCACAAATTAATGGTGGGATTTTGGCTAAAGGCTAATTTGCAGTGGTGGAAAAAGTACCCAATTGTCAAACTTCAGTAAAAATAAAGATCTCTTAATAGGAAATTACTTAAGTAAAAGTGAAAGTCACCCAGTAAAATACTGCTTGAGTTTAAGTCTAAATGCATTTGGTTTTAAATATACTTAAGTATCAAAAGTAAATGTAATTGCTAAAATATACTTAAGTATCAAAAGTATAAGTCATTCAAAATTCCTTATTTTCCACCATAATTTTTCTCATTTTGTCTGTCACAGTTGAAGTGTACCTATGATGAAAATTACAGGCCTCTCTCATCTTTTTAAGTGGGAGAACTTACTTTAAATACTTTTTTGCCCCACTGTATATATATATACGGAAAACCAGATTCACACCAACACTCAGACATCATTTGCAAAGTATTTGTGTTTTGTGAGTCTGCCAGATCAGAGGCAGTAGGGATGACCAGGGATGTTCTCTTGATAAGTGCGTGCATTGGAAAATGTTCCTGTTCTGCTAAGCATTCAAAATAGAATGAGTACTTTTGAGTGTCAGCGGAAATGTATGGAGTATAAAGCAAATGATTTGCTTTAGGAATGCAGTGAAGTAAAAGTTCAAATATAAATATTAAAGCATAGGTTTTCAGTAGTACTCACCACTGAAAGTCTGAAAGTATTTGGTTTTAAATATACAGCTGTACTTAAGTATCAAAAGTAAATGTAAGTTCTAAAATTATACTTAAGTATGAAAAGTTACAGAATAAATTATTTAAAAGGAACAGGAAAAAATATAGTGATGCTATAGGCCTAATCATCTTCTGGTAGATAGAAAGGCTTTCCCTAAAACCTTCCCGATTAAATGTTAACTAGCTACAAAGTAGTCTATGCCAACCTGGTATAGAAATATCATGATTATTGCATCAATCCAGTTGCAATTTGATTTGTAAACTCCATATCAAGTGCTCCAGAACCCAGCTAACCAAACAACAGTGCTAGGTGCCTGTGCACTTGAATTAAAGGGTAACTACATTTAAAAAAATCTACATTTCTTAGATTTTTCCCAGACCTCAAAAGTGTTATTATGATGATTATATGAACATCCAATTTAGTTGTTTTTCTATAAAAAAGTGTGACTTTGCATTTTATTTTGAAAAATCAGAAACCTGGGAATTTCTAACTCGGTTGACAGCCTCATTCATCTGTTTCAATTAGCCTACTTGCACAGTACAGCTTGGGTTGCCCTGACTGGAAAAAAACAATATGGGATTTATCGTTTTAGGTCATTCAGAGTGTATGTGACTGTTTCTCATAGAAATTTTCACACAGGGTGCCTTTCCATTTGTCAGGTGGGCCGTTTGGCAATTTTGTTTAGCAAAATTAGAATATACTCACTTCTCCAGGCACCATTACACCGCTGAAGCCAGGTGTTCCACCCTCCAACATCCACCCTGCCCTCACCTCTGAACTTCACCATTTTGTTTTCTCATCTCCTCTCACTGCAGGAGATCTCATTTTATTTCATTTTCTGTGTGAGGGCAGAGGATCACTGAAAAGAAGAACACCTCCAGCAGCACAATGACATATTAATCAACAGTCTACAGGTACTGTAGCTGCCAAAATAATGGAAACACTTCAGTAAATGAGGGATATAAAGTATAGTATTTAAAGCAGGTGTTTCCATGCAGGTGTGGTTTCTGAGTTAATTAAGCAATTAACATCTCATGCTTAGGATCATATATAAAAATGCCCAGTTGACCATTATTTTGCCTACTATGGCTAGAAGAAGAGATCTCAGTGACTTTGAAAGTAAGGCGCATAGGGGGTTTAAAGTGTGTGTGTCTGTCAGTCACCAGATCTCAACCCAATCAAACACTTATGGGAGAGTTTTCCACCACCATCAACAAAACACCAAATAGAGTTCCAGACACTTGTAGAATCTATGCCAAGGTGCATTGAAGCTGTTCTGGCGGCTCGTGGTGGACAAACACCTTAAGACACTTTATGTTTGTGTTTCCTTTATTTTTGCTATGTCCTGTACATCTAGAATTAGAAATGAACAAGGAGTTGTGCTTTATGTGCTTTCTTTTCACAACACTGAAAATTATTTGAAGAAACCCCAATCTCTAGCAGGGCGACAAAGGTTGAAGGTCTAAATCATAGACAACTAGTTTAAGAGGAGGAGGAGGAGGATGAGGAGGAGCAGAAGGAGGAGAAGGAGAAATAGGAGGAGGTGGAAGAGAGGGTGAAGGAGGAGGAATAGGAGAAGAAGGGAGGAGGAGATGGAATGGGAGTCAAACGTAGGAGGTTAGGAGTGAGTCTGTGTGGAGCCAACAGCATCAGTGTGAATTATCTCAGAAGGACTTGGCCTTTTCCTGCAGCGCTCCTCCAAACTTCACTTCATCTTCAGTCAGGTGGAGAGGCCTGACAGTGTGACCTATAGAGAGGGTTTTTCATCCTGTTGTATGGAGTGAAAAACAAACAGATGAAGTGGAAACTCTGGCCCGGATAGATCTAGGTCACTGACACATGCTGTTTTCCAATGAAAAAAGAGAGGGGCTTACCCCATCCAAATACCATCTCAAAAATACTCCCATGCCACAACACTGAGAGAGAGAGAGAGAGAAAGGGGACTGCTGTTCGTTTGGAACAGCTGGGGCGCGATGCCTGTTAATGGGCGTCAGGGTTAAATCCCATGTTTGGGTTGGTGCCGCCACAGCACCTATGACCGAGACCATTTCCCAGGCCTGTTACCCTGGCCACAGGCAGCCCAAAACAGTGGTGAGCATCAGCCTGATGAGCAGCGATAGCGATTAGTGATGTCTGAAGCCAAACAGCCATGGCCATGAGGCCCTGCAGTGCAGAGAAAGGGTGAGACGGAGTCACAGAGAGAGAGAAAGAGGGAGAGAGAGTGAGAACAAGCGAGAGAGAGAGAGAGAGAGAGATAGAGAGAGAGAGAGAGAGAGAGGGAGAGGGAAATGGAGAGAGAGAAAGAGGGAGAGAGAGGGAAAGAGGGAGAGCAGGAGAGAGAGAAAAGATGGAGAGAGGCATAGAGAGAAAGAGGGAGGGAGAAAGAGGGGAAAAGGGGGAGAGAGATCAGCTATGATGTAGGGAGCATGTGCAGGTGTCGGATTAATTCATTTTAATGACTTTGTTTTGGAGTACTCCATCTTACCCAGTCGTTCACATTTCATGTTGAAAAAGTTGCACATTTCTTCCCCAGAGAGCTGAAAGTCGAGGTGACTGTTGAGTGTGTGTATCTGTGTGTGTCTGCATGAGGGGAATAGAGAATGGTGAGAGACATATTCCCCATCCTGCCTCCTGGCTCCTTCAGGATGGATTATTTCCAAAGTTGTTTCCTGCTCCGTCTTATTTTAACCCCTCTGCAGGGCTGAATGGAGGAAACTCAACCAGCTGTCCATTTTGTCAGTACTCTCCCACAAACATACAGTGCCCTCAAACTCCTGCAGTTACATGGACACTATACACTATACACTAGACACACACACACACACACACACACACACTCACACAGCATATGTTTTACTATCCTTGTGGGGACCTAAAATGTATTTCCATTCAAAATCCTAATTTCCAGTAACCCCTAAACCTAACCCTAGCCTTAACCCCTAACTCTAACCCTAACCCTAAACCTCAACCCTAATTCTAACCCGAATTGTAACCCTAACCCTAAACCTAAGACCTAAGCCTAAAATACCCTTTGTCCTCGTGGGGATGTCGGAAATGTCCGCAAAATGGAGAATTGTTCTTGTTTTACTATCTTTGTGGGGACTCTTGGAGATTTCACACTCACAACCGTCTTAATACTTAATATGCTCCTCCTCAACTTCGACTCTAACCTAGTTTCTCTGGATCACTTGACTGGCTGCTGTCTTGGACCAAAAGGACTGTTTGGAACAATAAGCTATTGTCAGACTGTGTGCGCAACTGGTCAACTGGAGTCAGGTGCAGGAGAGCAGAGATGAGTGAACAGGCACACTTTAAATCGTCAGAAGCAAAACAGTCGGACGCAACAGCGTCACAACACTCCAGCCAAAGGCAGAAGCGAATAGCGCCCTAGTCACACAAAATAATGTACAACAATACAATACCACGGGTTCAAAGCAATACCCGGGAAAAAATCAGCCTGACGCGTCACACAATAAACATAACTAACACACACAGACATGGGGGGAGGACAGAGGGTTAAATACACGACAAGTAATGAGGGAAATGTAAACCAGGTGTGTGGGAAAACAAGACAAAACAAATGGAAAACGAAAGGTGGATCGGCGATGGCTAGAAGACCGGTGACGTCGACCACTGAACGCCGCCCGAACAAGGAGAGGAACCGACTTTAGCGGAAGTCGTGACAGCTATCTAATGTTGGGTTGATTTCCTATTACCACTGAGATGAGCTTACCAGGAAAAACTTCCAAAAGGACGAACTCAAGACAGAAAGGTGTTGGAGCATTCATCAAAAAAAGCTGAGATTGATTTCTTTTAGCAAATCCATTGTACAGGATGCGAACAGGTGAGGGTTGGATAACGGAAACGGAGAAGGACTTTCTCATTATGCCATACCCTGCCTGTTTATTATGGCTTACCGAAAATACATACAAGTATGGATAAACCTCCTTAACGTCCCATAGTGTCAGGTAACAGTAGCCCTTTTGAACCCTTAGCTCAGTATGATGCATTGCCAGCCCTTTTAGTTGATACCAGGGATGTGCATAAGATCATCAATAACTATAGATGCCACACTGAAAGCATGTTGGTTACTCTTGACATTCAGTAGCTCTTCACTAATATCTTCATGAAGCAGGCCTACGAACACTCTCTCGCTATCTCGACACTAGACCGTATCTTGCCTCCATCTGACTTGGTTCTCTCACTGAAAAAGCCCTCACATCAAATTAATTCCAATATGTGGGCAATTTCTATCATCAGAATCGGGTTACAGCGATGGGAGTTGCCAACACTCCTAACTATGCAAATGTATTTATGGGATACTGGGAGGAGACCTTCATTTATGATGTCCACAAAAAACATTTTTCCAGAATATCACCCTTTGGAAAAGATACATAGACCACATCCTACTGTTATGGAACAGTACTAACGCTCTCCTCTTAGAGTTAACTTCTTATATAAATTTATCTGACCCCAATGCAAATAGTTTTTGTAGCCATTTGATTAGATGTTCAGGAGTCTTATGGCTTGGGGATAGAGGCTGTTTATAAGCCTCTTAGACCTAGATTTGGCGTTCTGGTACCACTTGCCATGCGGTAGCAGAAAGAACAGTCTATGACTTGGGTGGCAAGAGTCTTTGACAATTTTTAGGGCCTTCCTCTGACACCGCCTGGTATAGAGGTCCTGGATGGCAGGAAGCTTGGCCCCAGTGATGTACTGGGCCGTACGCACTACCCTCTGTAGCGCCTTGCGGTCGTAGGCATGTGGTTATGGGGGTGTGGTTGTTTCAAAATGAAAGTAGTGGGTGTATGGAAAGGAGTCGGTGTGTCAAAAGGAAAGTAGTGGGCGTGTGGAAAGGAGTGGGTGTGTTAAAAGGAAAGTTGTGGGCGTGTGGAAAGGAGTGGGTGTGTCAAAAGGAAAGTTGTGGGCGTGTGGAAAGGAGTGGGTGTGTCAAAAGGAAAGTTGTGGGTGTGTGGAAAGGAGTGGGTGTGTCAAAATGAAAGTAGTGGGCATGTGGAAAGGAGTGGGTGTGTCAAAAGGAAAGTTGTGGGCGTGTGGAAAGGAGTGGGTGTGTCAAAAGGAAAGCAGTGGGCGTGTGGATAGGAGAGGGTGTGTCAAAAGGAAAGTTGCGGGCGTGTGGAAAGGAGTGGGTGTGTCAAAAGGAAAGTTGTGGAAAGGAGTGGGTGTGTCGAAAGGAAAGTTGTGGGCGTGTGGAAAAGAAAGCAGTGGGTGTGTGGAAAGGAGTGGGTGTGTCCAAAGGAAAGTTGTGGACGTGTGGAAAGGAGTGGGTGTGTCGAAAGGAAAGTTGTGGCTGTAACAGTATAACTTTTGTCCATCCCCTCGCCCCTACCCGGGCTCGATCCAGGGACCCTCTGCACACCGACAACAGTCACCCATGAAGCATCGTTACCCATCGCTCCTTAAAAGCCACGGCACTTGCAGAGCAAGGGGAACCACTACTTCAAGGTCTCAGAGCGAGTGACGTCAACTATTGAAACGCTATTAGCGCGCACCACTGCTAACTAGCTAGCCATTTCACATTGGTTACACTCACCCCTCTTTGGACCTCCTCCTTTTCTTCAGCAACCAGTGATCTGGGTCAACAGCATCAATGTAACAGTTTAACTTTAGTCTGTCCCCTCGCCGGGTTCGAACCAGGGACCCTCTGCACACACAGACAACTGACACCCACGAAGCATCGTTACCCATCGCTCCACAAGCAAGGGGAACCACTACTTCAAGGTCTCAGAGCGAGTGACGTCACCGATTGAAACGCTATTTCCACGCACAACCGTTAACTAGCTAGCCATTTCACATCGGTTACATGGGCGTGTGGAAAGGAGTGGGTGTGTCAAAAGGAAAGTTGTGGGTGTGTGGAAATGAGTGGGTGTGTCAAAAGGAAAGTTGTGGGCGTGTGGAAAGGAGTGGTTGTGTCAAAAGGAAAGGAGTGGTTGTGTCAAAAGGAAAGGAGTGGGTGTGTCAAAACGCTCTGCTATAGGTTAGGAGGTTTTTATTGAGCAGTTTGTTTTTACCACGCAACTTCCATACCGCTGGTGTTTAGACCAGTCTGAGTCCATTTCACTGTTTTAGTAAAATAATTGTATACTTTCAGTTATAAAACTGACGAGTGTTTATTTTTGATGAAAAGTATTGATGATGGGTGTACTTCAGGCGTTGTAAGCTGTGCAGCTGTCACACTGATATTGGCTACTAGGTAGCTACTTCCCATGCAGTCGCCGGACACGGACAGTAATGCTTGTTTAATCAGGAGTGAAGGGCACTATGTTCTTTTGTTGTTGCTGTTCATGCCCTCCTCATTGCGTAGTAGACTGTATGTATACCATCTATATGGTTATCAACATGAACTATTTATTGTGTAGGCTGCTATCCTACTTGAAATAAAATCATGTGAGAGAAAGAAGTGCTGGTTAGCTACCGCCTGCGACATGACCGTGATACAGAGTAGGAAGCACATCATTCAACACCTGGTGCACTGGTTGTTGTCGTGCAGTCTAATCAGCCACGCAAAACGTTCTTGAATGGCAACAAATCTGCCCAATTAGCTGATTTTTTTTTCACACACCCACTCCTTTCGACACACCCACTCACCCAGACTCTTGTTGCCATATTGGCCGGCAGTTACCCGTACTTGCAACACCTTCCTCCCTGCGCGTTGTAGCCATAGAACACATCCACATTTCACCAAGAGGAAGTAACATCTTACATAGACTAAAACAAAGAGAGGCTGTCTGGTAGTACTCTTTAGACACTGTGGATCCTAAGGGGCTAAACAATGATTTTTCACTGTCTTCGTTTCTATAATGTTGTTGCCTTGATTTTTGGGGGGTCTCTGGGTCTCTGGATTCACATAGGCCCAAATATCATGTATGTATATTTTTACTTGGTTAATTACTGTTATTTTGTATTATAATTTGCTATTTACCTTGAAACATTTTAGCATTATTATTTTCTGACATTGTTGTGTCTCAATGAGGCACTAGGCTATAAATAGGAGCTAAGTGCAATGGTCAGGTCACACTGAGGAGACAACAGCTTGACTTCAGCTTGACTTCAAAAAGTCAGTCAGTTTGCATCCTGTACAATGGATTAAAGTGAGCTAAAATAAATACATCTTAGATTTTTTTTATTGAGTGCGCCTGTCATGTTCTGACCTTTATTTCCGTTGTTTTGTCAATATTTAGTATAGTCAGGGCGTGAGTTGGGGTGGGCAGTCTATGTTTGTTTTTCTATGATTTGGAGATTTCTATGTTTCGGCCTAGTATGGTTCTCAATCAGAGGCAGGTGTCATTAGTTGTCTCTGATTGAGAATCATACTTATGTAGCCTGGGTTTCACTGTTTGTTTGTGGGTGTTTGTTTCCGTGTCTGTGTTTTTCACCACACGGTGTTTTGGTACCGAGGAAATCCCTTACAGAAACACCCACCAACCAAGGACCAAGCGGCGTGGTAACAGACAGCGGCAGCAGCAGCACCAACAACAGCGGCCAGCATCACAGGACTCCTGGACATGGGAGGAGATTTTGAACAGAGAAGGACCCTGGGCAAAGGCTGGGGAATATCGCCGCCCCAAGCAGAGCTGGAGGCAGCGAAAGCTGAGCGGCTGCGATATGAGAAGGCAGCACGACAGGTACGAGAGGCAGCCCCCCCGGGCATAGCCAGGTAGCAGACCTGAGCTCACTCCTCATGCTTATAATAAGCAGCGCGTTACTGGTCAGGGGAGTGGAGCCTAAGGGAGAGGTGTGCGTAGTAGGCACTAGATCTCCCGTGCTTACCCACAGCCCGGTCCTTCAGGTGCCTCCTCCTAACATCAAGCCTCCTGGAGGTTTCCCTAGCCTGGTGGGTCCTGTGGCAGCCCCACGCACCAGGCTTTCTCTCTGTCTCCTCCCTACAGGTGTTCCTGTCTGTCCAGAGCTGCTAGAGTCTCCCATCTGTCCGGAGCTGCTAGAGTCTCCCATCTGTCCGGAGCGGCTAGAGTCTCCCGTCTGTCCGGAGCGGCTAGAGACTCCCGTCTGTCCGGAGCGGCTAGAGTCTCCCGTCTGTCCGGAGCGGCTAGAGTCTCCCGTCTGTCCGGAGCGGCTAGAGTCTCCCGTCTGTCCGGAGCCGCCAGAGTCTCCAGTCTGTCCGGAGCCGCCAGAGCCGCCAGGCTGTCATGTGCCGCCAGAGCCGCCAGTCAGCATGGAGCCGCCAGAGCCGCCAGTCAGCATGGAGCCGCCAGAGCCGCCAGTCAGCATGGAGCCGCCAGAGCCGCCAGTCAGCCAGGATCCGCCAGAGCCGCCATTCAGCCAGGATCCGCCAGAGCCGCCATTTAGCCAGGATCCGCCAGAGCCGCCATTCAGCCAGGATCCGCCAGAGCCGCCATTCAGCCAGGATCCGCCAGAGCCGCCAGTCAGCCAGGCTCCGCCAGAGCCGCCAGTCAGCCAGGATCCGCCAGAGCCGCCAGTCAGCCAAGATCTGCCCTTCAGTCCCGAGCTGCCCCTCAGTCCCGAGCTGCCCCTCAGTCCCGAGCTGCCCCCCAGTCCCGACCTGCCCCTCAGGCCAGAGCTGTCCAGTGGGGCCATTTAGAAGGGTCACTGTGTTTAGGAGGCCACGGAGGCGGACAATGAGGCGGAGAAAGACTGTGGTGAAGTGGGGACCACGTCCCGCGCCAGAGCCGCCACCACGGACAGACGCCCACCCAGACCCTCCCCTATAGGTTAAGGTTTTGCGGCCGGAGTCCGCACCTTTGGGGGGGAGGGTACTGTCCACGTTCTGACCTTTATTTCCGTTGTTTTGTCATTATTTAGTATGGTCAGGGCGTGAGTTGGGGTGGGCAGTCTATGTTTGTTTTTCTATGATTTGGGGATTTCTATGTTTCGGCCTAGTATGGTTCTCAATCAGAGGCAGGTGTCATTAGTTGTCTCTGATTGAGAATCATACTTATGTACCCTGGGTTTCACTGTTTGTTTGTGGGTGTTTGTTTCCGTGTCTGTGTTTTTCACCACACGGTGCTGTTTTGGTTTTCGTTTGTTTTCACATTTATTGTTTTTGTATTCAGCCGTGTTCATGTTTAGTATTTCTTATTAAAAGAACCATGGACACTTACCACGCCGCATATTGGTCCTCCGATCCTTCTCGCCTCTCCTCTTCAGATGAAGAGGAGGAAATCCCTTACAGCGCCAACTCCTTTTACGTCGAATTAGTCCTTTTGGAAGTTTTTCTTGGTAAAGCCCTTCTCATGATTTTTGTCATTGTTGTTGCTCACCCATCCTTTCCTTTGTTGGTTGAAGCATGAAGTACCACATTAACTCTTTCCTATTACCACTTCTAGAGTGGGACTTCTTTGTCTTTCTGCGAAAATAACAACTTAATGGAAGCCAATGTGAAGGAGATGGTGGTGCAGTTTGAGCCTAAGTATCGGGCAGTAACACAACAAGACTATGAGGCCCAATCTCCCTTTAATGTGTTTGACTTTGTAACGACCTGTTTCCGTATGCTGTCAGTGTTTAATGGTGTTAATATTTTAGCCCTCCCTGATGGCTCTTTAGATAGCCTCCTGATTTGTGTGTCTGGGTCTGGAGTTTTTCTTCTTTTCTCTCTATCGCTTTGCCATGGTTGCTATCAGTGTCCCCTTCACTCTATCGCTTTACCATGAGGCTATCAGTGTCCCCTTCACTCTATGGCTTTACCATGAGGCTATTAGTGTCCCCTTCACTCTATGGCTATACCATGGGGGTATCAGTGTCCCCTTCTGTCTGCTTTACCGTGTGGGCTATCAGTGTCCCCTTCTCTCTATCGCTTTACCATGGGGGCTATCAGTGTCCCCTTCACTCTGTTGCTTTACGGTGGGGGCTATCAGTGTCCCCTTCTCTCTATCGGTTTACCTTGGGGGTTATCAGTGTCCCCTTCTCTCTATCGGTTTACCTTGGGGGCTATCAGTGTCCCCTTCTCTCAATTGGTTTATCTTGGGGGCTATCAGTGTCCCCTTCTCTCAATCTGTTTAACTTGGGGGCTATCAGTGTCCCCTTCTCTCTATCGGTTTACCTTGGGGGCTATCAGTGTCCCCTTCTCTCAATCGGTTTACCTTGGGGGCTATCAGTGTCCCCTTCTCTCTATCGGTTTACCTTGGGGGCTATCAGTGTCCCCTTCTCTCAATTGGTTTATCTTGGGGGCTATCAGTGTCCCCTTCTCTCTATTGGTTTACCTTGGGGGCTATCAGTGTCCCCTTCTCTCTATCGGTTTACCTTGGGGGCTATCAGTGTCCCCTTCTCTCTATCGGTTTACCTTGGGGGCTATCAGTGTCCCCTTCTCTCTATTGGTTTACCTTGGGGGCTATCAGTGTCCCCTTCTCTCTATCGGTTTACCTTGGGGGCTATCAGTGTCCCCTTCTCTCTATCGGTTTACCTTGGGGGCTATCAGTGTCCCCTTCTCTCTATCGGTTTACCTTGGGGGCTATCAGTGTCCCCTTCTCTCTATCGGTTTACCTTGGGGGCTATCAGTGTCCCCTTCTCTCAATCGGTTTACCTTGGGGGCTATCAGTGTCCCCTTCTCTCTATCGGTTTACCTTGGGGGCTATCAGTGTGCTCTGAGCTTTGCGCTTCCTCACTCTGATTTCTGTCTGTACCTCTTTTCTCCACAATCTCCCTCTCTGTATCCATCTCCTCACCCTATCTCTCTCTTCCTGCCTGCCTGAGTCTGAGGGGTATAACTGTGTGTATCTTTCCTGCTCTCTTACTTCCTGCCTGCCTGAGTCTTTGGGGTATAACTGAGTGTATTTTTCCTGTTCTCTCTCTTCCTGCCTGCAGTTTTCTTTTATCACTGTTTTATGTCCAGAGAGTGTGCCATCCCACGTAGAGAGAGAAATAGGGAGATGGGAGGGGAGAGAAAGAGAGTGGCAGTGTTTATCTAACTTCCCCCTGTTATCTTCATTTTCTCTTTATCCCTCCCCTCTTTTTTTCTACCCTCTCGCTTGTTCTCCCTGTATTGGCCTCCTATAACTCATGCATGCTCCCCATTTGCTGCTAGACATGAATCTTGCTATCTTGTGTCACTACTGGCTGAAACTTCCGGCAACCTTTATCACATTCAATTTGAAAAGCCATGATTGGCTTAGCCAGCTAAACCTATTGGAAGACATTTATACATTTACGGTGTCAGCTTTTCTCTCCTTCTTTGGACCCCCTTAATTATCTCCTTCACTCAGAGAGGACCATTGTAACAAATGCATAATTCAAAGTAGTTTTAATGACATGATTAAAAAGTCATTTCTCTAATCCCCTAACTTCCTTTCTCTCTCTCCCCCCCTCAGTATCTCTCCCTCTCTATGTTTTTCTCTCTCTCCTGCCATCTCTCCATTGTAACAGCCAGAGAAAAGTTTTAATTTGTCTTTTATGAAGACTAACTCTTAATAAGCTTACTCCTCTCTTGTTTTCCTATTCTCTGCTTCGCTTTGATCTTTTACAGCATGTCAGATAATGTGTTGTTCTGTATCTTCGCTGCTTGTTTTTGAATGAATCTAAAGCTCTGTAACGGTCCTCTGGGAGGGGTAGCAATAAATATGGGTGGTGAGGTACGTGATCTGTGGCGAGGCTGGGATTGTGACGTTGTAATAGGTTAGTTAGAGTCAGGCCTTCAGGACCTGGTGTTGGACAAACATGACAAGTTCATGTAAAGGGATCATTTTTCTGGCTATAAAAATACTCAGTGTCTTCTACACCTCTATCTCAGAGCCAACCTGTGGTCTGTCAGTGGTTGTGTGTGAGAGGGAGAGAAAGAGAGAGAAAAGAGAGAGAGAGATTGATGGACCCATGAGGACAGTAGCTATTAGAGAACTGGCAGCTCCATTCAATCCATTAATAAAAAAGCACAAAAGATGTGGTTGAAGTTTTCCCCTGTTTCTCCTGGATATTCCCTGTTTTTTTCTCCACAATGTGTATAAGCCATCTACCATTACCTAGAGAACAGGCCAGAATAATATGCCTGGCACACTGTGTCCTATCCTGACTCATCACAGTGATACTGAATGTGTGTCAGTCAGGGAGAAACCAAAAGGGCCCACTATGGGCTCAAAGGTGATTAGGAGAAAGTGTATAAGACAGAGGCATGGGGTTTGTATGTATGAGGAACGGGTTGGGAGGTCCTCTGTGTGTGTAAAGGTGAACAGTAGGCGTGTGTGTGTGTGTGTGTGTGTGTGTGTGTGTGTGTGTGTGTGTGTGTGTGTGCGTGTGTGTGTGTGTGTGTGTGCGCTCTTGTCACTTTGGGGATTGATACATTTTGTATACAGTACATGACGTGTGCAGAGATCTGAGGACAGCCAGTATTATAGTCCCCTATGTGAGGCTATGTGAGGAGAGTGGGCTGGATGGGGATCTGATTTGGTTCCAGTCTTCAGCTTTTATGTAAAAACCATTGCTACTTCCAATCAAAAGCAAGCACACACACGGCTGCAGACACCACACACAAACCACACAAAAACACAGACCTGAGACATCCACGATCAAAAATATGATGCTTCCAGAGAGAACGAAAATTAGGGAAAGAAACAGTACACTTGTCAAGCAAAACATTATCTCTGAACAAAAACTGTGGAAGTGACTGGTGCCAAGGCAGCAGCTACTCTTCCTGGGGTCCGGCAAAATGAAGGCAATAATACAATTTTAAAACATTGCAATACATTCATAACAGATTTCACAACACACTAAGTGTGTGCCCTCAGGCCCAAACTCCACTACTACATATCTACAACACTAAATCCATGTGTACGTGTGTGTATCGTGCATATATTATCATGTGTGTGTATGCATGTGTCTGTGCCTATGTTTGTGTTGCTTCACAGTCCCCGCTGTTCCAAAAGGTGTATTTTTATAAAAAAAATGTAAATCAAATTTTACTGCTTGCATCAATTACTTGATGTGGAATAGAGTTTCATGTAGTCATGGCTTTATATAGTACTGTGCGGCTCCCATAGTCTGTTCTGGACTTGGGGACCGTGAAGAGACCTCTGGTGACATGCATGGGTGTCTGTCTGCTAGTAGTCTAAACAGACAGCTGGGTGTGTTCAACATGTCGATACCTCTCACATATACAAGTAGGGATGAAGTAAATCTCTCCTCCACTTTGAGCCAGGAGAGATTGACATGCATATTACAGTTTTTCTCAGCCGCTTTGGTGCATTTCTTAGATCAAAAGTGCAATTCTTGATACTACTTGTACAAATTCCAAATCATCTAGTCACTTGTGCACATCATTAAAGCCATTTCTTATTCCTTTGAACAAATTGCAATTGATAATGTACAAGTGTCAGCTTTTTTCCACATGATCAATTGCTCATGTCATGTTGATCAAAATATAGTAGATGGTTCTCTGTTGAATAGTCTTACCCCTCAAAACATCTAGGCATTAGTTCCTTGCATAAGCCATTACATGCAAAATCGTTGAACTATTTGTCATAAACCGTCAAGCGTAGTTTTACACATTTCTATTAGACCTTTTGTACAAAAACGTGAATTGATGAATCGTGCAGGTGAAATTGACCCTCACTCATGAAGGAATGTAAAGTGTTAGTTCCATCAACAATCAACCAGTTTAAATTGCTCAAAGTTGCATCTCAATTGGCAAGCATATATAGACAGACCACAACACACGGTTGCAATTTTCCAATAATGGATGGACCAGGAAACGAACAGGGTCAACAGCCAAGAGGAGGAGGAAGAGGAGCAAGGATGCATGGTGGAAGGCAAAACAGAGGAAGAGGCAGAAGAGGACATAGGCGCATATCTGATGACATAAGGGCCACTATTGTAGACCATGTTGTCAATCATGGCCTTACAATGGCTGAGGTGGGTCGAAGGGTGCAGCCGAATATTGGGAGATCAACCGTGTCCTCAATAGTTCAAATGTTTAGAAGAGAGAACAGGTATGTCCACCAATGTACAGTGCACTGTTACTGTATATAAGCAGTATACTGTATACTTCCTACAATGCTTCATATTACAGTAGTCCACTTGTATTTCACAGCATACAGAAATATACTCTATACAGATACATACTGCACCTTACATGCACCCACCTGCCTGTTTTACAGTAAAATGTGTGTTCGCATAGTTTTTGTCTCTGTGAAAGTGTGCGATGCATCACTGCATTTTTACCCACATAGGACTGCAAGATTACCTCAAACCGGTGGCAGAGGACGCCTTTTCACACCTCAACAGGAGGAGGCTATTTGCACCATGGTTCGAGCAAACAATGCCATGAGACTCAGGGAAATACAAAGGACCATTATAGAAGACAACGATGTCTTTGAAAACATCCATACGGTTAGCATCTCAACCATCGACAGGGTGCTGCATAGAAACCAGATGAGTATGAAACAGCTGTGCCGTGTACCATTCCAAAGGAATGAGGACAGAGTTAAGGAGCTACGGTACCAGTATGTACAGGTAAAACATATATCTATGTAACTACTTTACAGCAACATTTTATACATAGTACAGTAAGCATAAACTGCACACATTTCCATTGCTGTGGAAGGAACATGCAATATATGTACATTTTATGTCACTCTTCCTTACCAAAACAAATTCAACTGTGTGTTCTGGGATATAGCGTATAATGGAGTTGGAATCAAGTGAACCCTCTCACAACTTTGTATACGTGGATGAGGCTGGCTTCAACCTGACCAAATGCAGAAGGCGGGGTCGGAATATCATCGGTCACAGAGCTACTGTGGATTTGCCAGGCCAACGGGGAGTAAATATCACCATGTGTGCTGCTATTTCGGAGCATGGTGTCCTAACCCATATCCCCCTTATAGGGCCATACAACACCCAGCATCTACTCAACTTTTTAGAGACTCTCTACAGGGCTCTCATCCCTGATGATGAGAGGGGTCTGTTTAGAGAGGATTTGCCAAAGTATGTGGTCAGTTGTGATAATGTGAGTTTCCATCGATCAAACATCATCAAGGCAATGGTTTGTGACCCACCCGAGGATACTCATAGAATTCCTCCCACCTTATTCACCATTCCTTAACCCAATTGAGGAGTTATTTTCAGCATGGAGGTGGAAGGTGTACGATCGTCAGCCACACACACAGATGACCCTGCTGGCTGCAATGGATGCAGCATGTGAGGACATCACAATAGACGCCTGCAGAGGATGGATAAGGCATTCCAAAAGATTCTTTCCACGTTCCATTGGAAGGGAAAATATCCGGTGTGATGTGGATGAGAATATGTGGGCCGACAGACAGGAACGTCTGGATGTGTAGAGACAGCACAACAGTGCTGCGGGCAAAGTTGTGCCTTAGGGGTGGTCTCCTGTGTTTCTTTCTAATTTAGTTATTTTTCCTTTGTGCCCCTTGGGTTGTCCAGTCTCTTTCAATCAATAACCCACATACAGTAATATGTAAATAGTACTGTTGAAATGTATATATGCCATAGAAGTGCAGCCTTGTGCATTTTCAATACAGTAACTGTCATCCAAACTGTAGCCTAAGTTTACACCAGGTAATACTGTCAAAGTACACAGTTACATTGACAACATGCCTAAACATTTTGACGACCTTGTTCGTGAACAATGACTCAATGACTTATCATTCTGATGACACTGACATGATCATTGGCATGAATATTTACTTTTGAGAGATGTACTAAGGATTTTTAGTGACTGACTAGCTTTAGAAACATATCTATTGTATATTGCAGTTTGTACAAATTGTTCTGAGAAATGCACTTATTATTTTGCACATGTTAGGGATGATGTGAAAAATGCACCAAAGCGACTGAGAAAAACTGTATTAATGTTAGCTCTCTGTGTACATCCGATGGCCAGCCGTGCTGCCCTGTTCTGAGCCAATTGAAATTTCCTTAAATCCCTCATTGTGTCATCTGACCACACGACTGAACAGTAGTCTATTTCTTGAACTACATTGTTGGTTAAGGGCTTGTAAGTAAGAATTTCACCGTAAGGTTGTATTCAGCGCATGTGACAAATAACACTTGTCCAGGTGCGACAAAACTAGAGCCTGTCGGACCTGCCGACTTTATTATGGACAGACTTCTACCCATCTTAGCTACTGTTGTATCCCTCCCTATGTTTTGATCATGACAGTACTGTATATCATGTTGTAATAACATGACGTTTTCAGATGAATCAACTTAAGTTAAGGTGTAAAAGGTACGTAGTAAGGTATAGAGATAATGGTGTATGGTGTATGGGGATTGTGCTACGTAGTGATTACCATGTAATGTATGTAGTCTCTTCTGTTACCCTCCATAAAAGACACACACACTGGAAGCACTTACGCATAAAATACCATCATTATCATTCATCATTCAGGACCGCATCTCTTCTTAACCTTTCAGACACT